>NW_008346414.1:1066071-1101080 GCF_000622305.1 Nannospalax galili
ATATATTATATACCTATATACCCAGGGTTATGTAAAAATGTCCCAGGTGAAAAGGGGAAATAAAGAAAAAGCCCTATCATATACTAATTGTACATAATATATAGTGTATACGGGTATAGGTTGCTGGGTTTAGTGTTAGCATAAACATACCTAAATCAATAAGAATAGAGCTTTTTACTTTCTTTGAGATGAGTTTTTGCCATGCAGTCCAGACTGCCTTTGAACTTGCAATCCTCCTGTCTCAGCATCCTGGGTGCTGAGTTAAATGCATCTGCACACAGCACACAGGATGAAAGAGAACATTCCTAAACTGCCGGTGAGGGCAACTGAAAAGCAGAGGCTCTAAGGTAATTTGGTTCCATATTGTGAGTGTGGAAAACAAGTGGTGATATATCTTTCCTCTGTTGGGCATATTTTCAGAATCGTGCGTGGGGATTTATCTGCATACCCTATGCCATTTATAACACTGCTACAAATAACAAGAGCCACGCTCATTAGCAAGCATTGCCACTCTTTTGAAGGCGATGTTAGGCAGACATGGCTGAAATGAAAGTCTTTTTTAGAGAAAAGAGACAAACCTGGCAACAGGAACTGTATCTTCATCCTGTGCCCGTTTAGTGCAGTGTTTCATGAGCTAAAAGAAAAGGAAAAAGAGGGAGAGAGAAAAAAGACACTGTCTATCACAAGCACCACAGAGCAATGTGATGCTCATTTTAACCAGGCTCAGGTTACCATTTCACCACGTAGTTTCTCAGAAATAGTCACCTTATCTGAAGAACTCCCGTCTCTGAACCCGAGATATAGATGAAAAGGGAAGAACTTAAAGAAACGGTTATTAAAAAAAAATTGTATCTCTACAAGTCAGTTTGAACAAATATTGACATGAAGGGAAGATGGCTTTTTATAAGGAATTACGACTTGATTGGCAAGTTACCCTCAGTTCCTCGGGCCCCTCCTCCCCTCATTTGCCGCATCCTCTCGCTTGTGCTTTTGCATCTGCTATTGTTTTCCCTAGGATAATTTTTGCTTCTAAATACTGAGAAAGAATAATCAGGTGCCCGAGAAGTGGTGTCTGCTCATCTCCCACACGTGACTGCTCTGTCTGCTGCTTTGTCATGGTGCCTCCAGAACAGACTTCCTCAGTTCCCTTTGTTATCCTCGCCTGATAAATAAACAGCACGAAATTACCGAACTTATTATGGTAATTGAGAGAGGGGATCGGAATGCTGAGCTTGGCCCCCCTATCTATTACACGGCCACTGCAAAAGTTGTGCAAACCTGGGCGAAAGCCCAGCTGATGTGAAGCATCACCCCTTCCCCTGAAGCCCCCCTTTTCTGCACAGCCCCCACCCTTGGTGATGATTGTTTTCTGTCCATCTTGAGCTGGGTGTCAGTTCATTTAGATTTACATCAAGTAGTAAATTAAAATAATCACTCAGCAAACACTCTGAGCCCAGTTTTCCCTTTCAGGCAGGAGTTGCACGAGCTGCTTGAAGCATTCAAGCAGAAAATATTGCTGTCTAGATATTTGTCCTCTGGGTGATAAAGAAGGCATTGTCTTGGGACCCACTCAGGCCTCCGAGCCGCTCCGAGCTGTGCATCACAGCTGTGAAGTGCGCTTTGTTATGTGTCTGAGGACTCGGGTTCAGGACCTTGTTTTTCTTGAAACACCAGACTGATCAGAGCCGCATATGTTCGGGGGAAAGCAGGGGTCGGTGGTTCTCTGTCCACATTTTTACTAGATTATTCTTGGACAGAACTCTGGGAAAATACCCTGCAGCGTAAACCATCCCAAGAGTTTTGCTTTGTTTTAATTCTTTTTCTTTTTCTTCCACCCTTTCCCCCTGTTCGTATTCTGCATTGTTACCGTCCCACAAAATGCTAGAGTTGATCTGCATGAACCAGAAACAAAGGCTGACAACCGGGCTGCTTCCCCCTGCTTTGAACCTGGGCCCATAATGTACCAAGTTATAAACCTGTTTCTTTGTGGTCTCATTACAGTGCATGTATCTGCCCATTTAAAAATCAAAATGCGAGTTCAGTCACCTGGGATGAAATACAGAGTGGGCTAAAGAGGCTTTTCAGCATTTGTAAATGATCAGTTGGATCTTGAAATGAAAGGAGTTGATGAGGGAAAGCGAATCAGAATTTTTGCTCAGAATGAGAATTAAAAGGAAAGATAAAAATGATCAGTCTCAGGTCTGTAACTCACCACATGTGCATTGTAGCTCCCTTGCAGGTATGTTTCAGAGAGTGTGAAGGAGTAAAATATTTGTTACTCTAAGTAGTGAGACAAAAAACATCAAATGATAGCGTAGATGCATCTGAATGAAAATTGGAATTTTCAGCCAATTATATGAATTTTTCCGAATAGTTTCACATGCTTGACTAATTGACTACCGCTATTGATTTTTAGCTAGATATTTGACATTTTGTTGTGTTTGTATTTAAGTCAAGATGTCTATGGTGACTATGGCATTTGATATATTCTTTATTTCCATGCCAAGGTTAAATATGCACCGTCACTTAAAATTCTTCATTTCAAAATAGAAGTACAATTAATAGTAAACAAAAATAATGATTAAAGAAATAGTACTAACATATATGCTTGTACACACATGTGTTACATAAGTGACTTTCTCATGAATGTATGATTTCCTATTTCTGAAGTAAAATCAATCCCCCTTTGGGATGTTTTCTTCCTGTGGCCCCACTGCTGGCTGCAAAGCCAACCCCTTGGACCACATGAATCTTTTCAGTAAAGATGTGTCTGCGAGGACCAGAGGTGCCATTAGAACTGGCAATGCTAAGCCCTCAGATTATGCCAAGCTCTGTGAAAATAAATTGAAAGAATCACCAGACCAGAGAGAAAAATCATAGATCGATTCCAGTCATCTAGTGTGGTTTGTGATGTTTTATGTCTGAGTCCCAATTTAGTTCAGAAATATAGGTTAAAGGAAGCAAACCAGGATATTTGGTTCTGATTTGCTTTGGCCTCAGAGTCAGACATCCTGGTATGCTTCTCTGTTTTGCTGACAGGTGAATCACCTCAGCTAAATCACCTGTCCTCTCCAGGGCCTCAGTTTTTCCATCTGTGCAATGGAAATATTATTCACAACAGAAATGTTCCTGGAAAGCTTGCTAAAATTATTTGATGCACAATTCATACTAAATGCTTCCAACAGTATCTGACATATAACTAATACTCAGCACATATTTTATTAGCTATAGTGTTGATAATAAGAATTCTCATCTTTACAAGAATGGGTTAATCATATACCTTAGAAACATAATCTGAATAAGATAGTTTCGTGCTACATTTTTTTAACACTGACAAACATATAATCTGGTTCTTTTGAACTGAAATTTCTTTTTAGCCATTTATGAAGTGTGTATATGAGAAAATTGCCTAGTTTTTCTAGGATTTACTTTCTGCATAATAAGATAACTGCGTTATTATAGTTGTGAAAATAAAAATAGATTCTGCTTCTAAGTTGCTTAGCACAGCACACGGCCAGCAGTACAGCCCCTAAGGTGTGCCAGGCTCCGGGTCAAAAAATCTCTTTCTACGTAATTAACACAATTTAAATTACATTACAAAATTCAAGGGCTAATCATTGAGGATTTAGAAAAAGGGATAGAGAAGAAAAATTTACGCATTTTTTTCTCCTGCAATTAATGTGTGTGAATTTCTTTCAGTGGCCAGGCACCATCTGTTCAGGTACAAGAAACTTCTCTTTACATATTATTTTTTTTCTTTTCTTTTACTTTTGAGATTTCTTGTTTCTGACTAAAATCACAGTTCCCACCATGAAAACATCATGACAGTTCAGTTATTACTTAGATGTCATGACTCCTCAGAACATGTATATATTGAAGCAATGTTGACCTTGCACCCTTGATTCTCTGGTACCCTTCATTGACTGGCGCTTACTACATGTATGGTCATTTCACCATGCGCTATGCCATAAATAAATACTGGTTTCCAGTGATTCTCTCAAAGGATGTATTTGTGCTGCATTGGTGATAACCATAAATGTACATCTTGTCCAGAAGACACAGAAAGATGTGACGAGTAGCCTTGTTTCCTGATCGTGTCTATTCTGTAAAGTACAGTTAGAGCAATACATCTTCTAACCACACCTTCACTTGACATAATTAGACTGTAATCCCTAGGATGTGGTCTCTTTTTTCGTGTTGTCTGTAGCACTGCCTTCTGCACAGCTCCATCAGCTGGAAGTGTAGAAAGGGAACAAAGAGCTAAATAGGAAAAATGGTTCTATTTTCACATTGTCCTGCAATCAATGTGGCCTAAACCGTCCCAGTACTAAGTTACCACATCAAAAGCAGATAATAGTGTTAGGACACTAATGAGAAGGTTTCATCAATGTAGCAAGCATTGGTTTTGGAATTCGCAGAGGATACAGTTGCAGCCATCTGGTGGACTATCTAACACATGACTCAGAGGCTATATAAGGGGTGGGGTCATGGCTTGGAATGCCAATGCTAATGACTCCTATGGTGTACATCATCAGTGTTCACCCTTCCCACACTCCAGCATTATAGATCGAGACCAGCACTGTGGCTGAATAAAGCATCAATGGGTGAGCATGGACCACACACATGCCTCCAACCCAAGGCAAGCCATGAACTGTAGGCAACCTAGAGTCCTAAACCTCTACATCTGAGTTGAGAGTCATTTAAGACCAACACACCAGCACCATTCTTATATGATACCCCCAGGTGGCATAGGCTGGAAGGAAAAATATATTCACAGACAATGATCTTAAACTGGCTGGACCTTGTGGCTCCAGGATAGCTCTAGAATGACCCATGGGCTCAAAGCTCAGGGTTCCTGGGGCATCTGGTTGGTCTCATAAGTACAGGAATGGCATGAAGTAAAAAGCACGCTAAAGACAAGAAATAGAACTTACAGAACCTAATCTGGGATCAAGTAGGCCTACAAACATGCTACTCATGACTAGATATACACTGAAAAACAATTTGAAAGGGAAAAAGTAATGAATGAGAATTTTATATAGAATAGAGATGGAAAAATGGGTATATGAGGTAGAGACAGCAATCCACATAAAAGAGAGAACTACCAATGGCGTGGGTATTGACAGAAGTGCAGGGGATAGGGATGGGCTTGTGTAAGGCTGTTGATGGCCCTGAAATTGATACAGATAAAAGATTATACGTGATACAGATAAGTGAGGCTGTAGCCAGGTTTTATCCGTGTGTGTTTTAGAGGCCTGCCTTGTGCCAATCTCTGAGCATTAGAACCAGGATTATTAACAAGTTTTGGAAAAAGATAAGTTGTTGAATGGTTTTCAAACAATATAATGATCTATGTTTTTGAAAGATTCCATTGGGAAAAATGGATGAAGATGGATTAAAGGGCTGTGGAATGTCTTTGGGAAAGCAATGAAGAGCACCGCCATATGGGGAGGAGACTGAAGTGGGAAGGAGTTCAAGAATCCCGCAGCACTAAATCTGTAGTCTCTGGGGACCGACTACGCAGATGTTAGAGGACTTCATCGGCTGGCGTTATGATGACTAGAAAACTGGCTCACTCGCCCATTCGACCAAATTTGGTTGAGCTGTGTGTGCCCAAGCCCGAAGCAGGGACTGGAGCCTGAGCAGGTATGGTAGTGATGGGCTCTCCGCACTATGAGCCAGAAGCATGTGAAACATGCAGACTGCCAGGCTTTTCTCTCCGTTGTAAGAAACCTGTGTTCTGCACATTAACTTGGTAACATGTTTCATCAGTGGTTAGGAAAACACTGTGATATAATAAGTTTGAACATGGGTGGGTATTTGTAAAGAGATATCATGTGAATGTACACAAAGAGGAATCTACTACATTTACATGGGCATCAGAAACCAGAGACGATAAAAGATTTTGAGGTACTCTATAGGGAGAAACGATCAAATGAAGAAGCTAAACCAATAAGGAATCCATTCTAGAACATGCCTGTCTCTGGATCTGGGAAACAGAGTTGGAAAACTCTACCATTAGAAACGTCTCATTCATTGACTGAAAGATTGGCTCAGCCTGTCATCCAGATGCAGCTTCAGGACCTGGCCTCAGTCATGGTGACTGATACTGTAACTCTTTGTTTTCAGTGTAGTGCCTGTGATAAAGAACATGCAAAGCTATCGGCTGTTCCACAGGATGAAGGTGAGAACTTCTGGTTGGAGAGTGGAAGAGTTCAGAGGTGGTTTTATGAACATCACAGGACTGAGAAGTGGGTAGAATTGATAGCTGCCTTCTTTAACCAGGCTGCATGTTTTACCTGTGTGATCTCCTGCTCCTCTGACCCACACAGTACACACGTTGCCTCACACCGGCTAGGACCCCTAGCACTTGGCAATTTTCTATTCTACACATAAGATCAAGTGCTCTTTTTAAAAATATTCCCATTTATGGTCAAGACATTGTTTTAATCTTACTACTTAATTGCTGCAAAAATTTTAGACCATGTTAATGGCTTAGTATTTTATCTGATCTAGGTAATATACACTTTAATAGAAGACTCTTACGGAAACAATGTCTTCAACCATGAGTGACTTTCATGATGGAATTTCAGATAAAAACAAATATCTTGTTAGATGAAAAGAAACTAATTGACCAGAACAAGTAGGAGATAAATAAGGGTTAGAGAACAGCATTTATTAGAATTAAATTATTAAAGTTTTAATTATACAATTCAAATATCGGTGTAAGAATTGCCAGTTCCTTTACTGAGGCATTAAAACATTGGCATGAGATCACATATGTAAACTTTAGCTGTAGGAATACACACACACACACGTGTGTGTGTGTGTGTGTGTGTGTGTGTGTGTACAGCTGTAGGAATACACACACACACATGTGTGTGTGTGTGTGTGTCCTGACAATTAATCCTATAAGGAACTTATAAAGATAGAGTATTAGCAGTTATGTATGACATGATGACATGATTAAAGTGGTAGCTGTAGAAAAATCGTTTTAGGAGGAAGCCCCGCTGGTTCTTATAGAACTTAAGTAATTTGATGACCTTTAGAAACAATAAGCCAGTTTGACTTATTCTTGGTACCCAGAAAACCTTTTTAAAAATGAAGAAGTTTGCACAGTAACCCTCTAGATTGGCACTCCAATTTTTCCATAGTACTCGTAGTATCTTATTCTTTGCCTGAAATAATTATACTATGAATAAAATGCTTGCATTTTAGAACATGGGTATTCTATCACGGTAATTGCTCACATGCCTTTCCGATTTCTCTGGGGGTTCTCAGTAGCAAGGGCTGTCAAGGCGCTGTGTGCTGGCGGGGTGAAGTTAAGCCACCAGGCTTTCCTATTCCATGTCGGCTCAAAGGGAATACATCTGCTGTGCATTGGAAATGCCATCATCAGTTCTGGACGACGGTAGGCACTCAAATCACTAACCTTGCCAAAGAATAAGTTTGTGAACCTCTTTTTCAGAGGTTCTGTCTCTGATAGTTCAGAACCATTCAATTATAATTCTGATGCTTTCTTTTATGTGGCAGTCATGGGTTGTCAGCAAGGATAGAATTAAGAGAGGCACGTGAAGTGTGCTGCGGTGCCTCATGCCTAAGGATCTTTATTTCTTTTGTTCATAGTGACAAATGACAGCCTTAAAGATATTTGTCCTGATTCCTCACTGTCCCTATGCAGGTGGAAACTTCCATTGAAGTCAAACAGTCTTCACTGAAGTTAATGGGAAGTAATGCCCTTGAAGAGAAGGGAGAACTAGGGTGATTTATTTTAATTAGGCAAACATAAACAAGCATGTGTCTACAAGCAGTGACAGGAAAGTGGGGATATGTGACACCTAGTTTAGTTTGGGGGGGCCTTTGTATGGCTATTTTGTATAGACTATATACAGCTATAGAACTATTTTAGCACAAAAATGTAAAAATGTCCACAAAGAATAATATTCTTTCTCCATAGATGTGGCCCTGAAAAACATCTCCAAACATCTGTTTGACAAAAAGCTACTAAAATATTATCATATGTCAAATGCTTTTCAAGCCTTGGGATAAAAAAGATGAAAACAAGTTACCATGGGGGCTCACGTTCAAGCCACAGAACCAGATCAGTAAAGACTATGTACAAGTCATTCATTGGAGCCGCCACCATGGGTTGATTGACTGATTGACTGTTTAACTGACTGATCATTCATTCAAGGAACAGCAAAAAACCATCTCATTTTTGTGCTACTTTTATAATAGGGACTGTGCAAAGTTCTATCTGAACAGAGCAACGTGAGACCTTGTTCTGTGCAGAGGAATGAGTTGAAATCATGGAAGCTTATCAAGACTACGTACTTAAACTTGTTTCACAAGAAGAAGAATACTTAGACAAAAATGCAAAGGCGTAAGATCATGAGTTCTGAAAGGAATATTGGGAACAAATATAAAAGGGAAAATAAAAGCATGTGAGGAAAAGCAAGGCATACAGAAACAGTTTGTAGTTCTCTAGGCTTCAGCTCTACTCTAGGTAGAATGAGGCCAAATTGGGAGGGACAGTGTGATTTGAACTCACATGGAGTTTATCTTGAGAAATTGATGAAGACAAAAGTTAAACTACTAACATTTTTTAAGTGATAGTTTGTTGAACTTATCATTCATTAATTTGATAAAGTCCTCCTTTCAAATATAAAGACACATGATCACAGTGTTATCAGTTTCCTAACAGACTTCTCTCATGCCTAAAGATAATTAGGGCAGTTAAGGTGCGTCTTAGCTCTAGACCAAAGAGAAGCAAATGAGTTTTTTTCATTTAGAAAATTCTAAAGAAGTCAAGCCGAGTAAGTGTCCAGAGGGGTTGGACATGCACCTGCTTCACAGCTCAGGAATATTAATAGATTATCATTTTAGTTAAGCTCTTGTTATTAACAACTTTCACCAAGAAATATGCCTCATTTAAAGTCCAAAACTTTACAGGCCGTCTTGCACAGTGAAAGAGTTGTATACATGCTGTAAGAAAACACACAGTAAAATTAGATAACATATTAATTTCAACTTAAACTAATTTTGTATACAGAAAAAGTAGTACAATGATGCAGGTAAACTGTATACAATCTTTTGAATAATACTGGGTGCATGTGGTTTCAGGAACTCTTGATAACTAGAGGGCATCAAATATCCAGGGTAAAAGCACTGGATGAAAATCATTTCCAATTAACTTAGTTAACTAACTTGCCTTGAATGTGCAGGTCCTTATAGCTTGTTATAAAGTTTTTAAGTATAAGAAAAGCAAGTTTGGGTTGGAGAGATGGCTCAGTGGTTAAGAACACTGAATGTTCTTGCAAAAAACCCTGGTTCGAATCCCAGTACCCATATGGCAGCTAACAACTGTCCGTAACTCCAGTTCCAGGGGATCCGATGGCCTCTTCTGTCCTCCGCGGGCATTGCACGACATGGGTGTACTTACCTACATGCAGGCAATACACTCATACACATAAAATAAAAAGTAAAAAAAAAAAACTTTTTAAAGTTAAGAAAAAGAAAACAAAACAAAGTTTGGATAAAAAAACATCCCGATGAAATGATTTGGTTAATCACACTAGAAAACAAACATCAGACGCCAAGCGGATGGTTTCTCCTAAAGATTAATTTCTTGATTAATAAGGTCAGGCTAAAAATTCAACAATGTCACACCCTCACTTTGGGTTCTGAGCTTAATCTGTTCTCTTACATTTTAGAAACTAAAACCAATGCAGAGGTAACTTGCAGAACAGTTTGGAAAACGCCACTCATTTGTGCCATAAAGAAGCAAACGTAGCTTTGTCCTTTCCTAGGGTGCATTTCAATTTGTGAAGGACTGAGGGCTTTTTGGTTTTGTTTTCATTTGATTTGATTTTGTGTTCAAAGATTGGGAGATCCCTGGAAAATGGAGCAAAAACGAGAGGGGAAAAATTGGCAGTGAGCTGATAAATGGATGACGTCATGAGTGCTAATCTTTCCACAAGAGCCTACAACCACAGGACTGAAAAACAGTCCCTGAAACTGCATCAATCTGGCTTTCTCTGCAGGAAAGTTGGCTGCAGCCAGCTGAAAACTGCATCCCCAGGAACCTGCAACATTTTGACTGAGGGGTGATCCAGAGGTCAGCACTGAGGTCGGGAGTGGGGCACTGGGGTGAAACTTCTATTTCAATGTCAACCATGCATTTGAATGAAGTTCTTTTGTATTATAGGCAGAGTAAGAACTAAAGGCCAGTAGGATACCCTGAGTTGTCAATTACTGTGGGTTTTATGTCTTGAGTCACTGGCCCTAGCACCTGAAGAGCTCTTCTGCTTGTTTGCTGAGAATTGACCCAAGAGCCTTATTTGAACTCCTGAATGTGCAGTCAGCTTCAAGGTTCTATCTTGTTCTAATTGTGATCACTATTCCACTGTTCCCAGTATCAATTCATTTGCATATTGATTTTAAGATTTTTATTAGCATCGTCTCTAATTCATTTAACTTTTTGCAATAGTCCTAAGTTGATATTTCCATTTGACAGATAAAAAACATATTTGGTACTTTGTTTTTAAAGTCTTTTTGTCTATTTGTAGAAATGTCTGAACATTCAAGAAAACTGAACTCTTCTTCACTAATTCTCCAGTGTTATCTTATGGGAAAATTAAAGGTCTGTGTTTGATCAGGTCATGATAATGTCTGATCACCTTACTCCTAGCTGCATGTTAGGCAAAGGCGGACTGGTAACTGTGTGGTTGGTTAATAGGTAGCTTTGACTAGAGAAATTCATAAAGTTTATAGCACAAGAGCTGAATTCTAGGTGGTACAGAACAGAGCCTGAACCAAGTACATCAACTTAGACATTCAAATATTTACTAGGTACTGTTTATGGACAAGGCCTCATGGGACACTGAGGGGTATGTAATAAACAAGATAGAGTTTGATAGGTTTTATAAATCCAGTGAAAGCAATATCAAGCCTAACAGGACTTTCCAGCTAAGACTCTCTAAAGATCTTCAGGAAAAAAAGGAAAAAGTACTATATTCAAAATGGAGCTGAGACTATGCAATACCTGTGACACATGCATGAAGATAATATTCTCTGATTTCGCCTATGGAATCTCACAAAGCACTACAAGTGTCACTTCAGGCAAACAATGAATTAGAAGCTACAAGGCTCAATGAGAAACTAGGTAATTGATCAGAATACCTGGATCTAGTCTTGACTCTGTTAGTCTTGACTCCTTTAATCTTACTACCTCATCTAAAATGGTAATGGAGGGGCTAGAATGATGACTCAGAGGCTAAGAGCTGTGGCTGCTCTGGCAGAGGAACAGGTTCGGTTCCCAGCACCCACATGGCAGCTAATAACCATCTGTAACTCCAATTCTAGGGCCTCCAAAATCCTCTCATGGCCTCTGTGGGCATTACATGCACATGGTGCATTTACATACATGCAGGCAAAACAGTCATGCATATAGAATAAAAATAAATCCCAAAATTTAAAATATATTGAGTTTTTAATGAGATCTGAAATCCATTTATTTTATTCGTGCTAAATGAGTTTCCCACTACACTACATTTTCCTGCATGTATGTAAGTGCACCTGTGATTTGCCTGCATGTATGTAAGTGCATCTGTGTTATGTAACGCCTATGGAGATCAGAAAAGAGTGTTGGATCCTCCGGAACTAGAGTTAGGGACATTTGTCAGCTGTCAGTGGGTGGTGGGAACTGAACGCCAAGTCCTCAACCTCAGCAAGAGCAGCCAATGCTTTTAACTACGGAGTCATCTCTCCAGACCTTATCATGGTTAATTTGATTTTCAGCTTGACAGGATTAAAATACACCTTGGGCCAAGAGATGGTGGCACGTGCCTGAAATCCCAGTACTGCAGAAGCAGCTGCTTGGAGGATGGCCCAAAGTTCAAAGCCACCCTGGTCTACACAGTGAGTTCAAGGCCAGGCAGGTCTATGAAGTGAAACCATGTCTCAGAAAAAAAAAAAAATCAAAACAGCAGAAAGAAACGTTAGAACAGTAAGGAAGCACCCTAGGTGTGTCTGTGAGGGTGTTTCTACCTGAGGAGGGAAGAGGCGTTCTGAATATGGGCAGCACTATCCCATGGCCTTGCGTTCTTTACTGAATAAAAGGGGCAAAGGAGAAAGCCAGCTGAGCACTTTCCTTGCCCTTTCCGTGTTTCATGATGGGTACCATGGGCTAAGCCACCCCCAGGACCATGCCTGCTCCTGCTGCGATGGACTGCATTCCTCTGAGCCCTGAACCAGAGTTAACCCTGATCCTTTACATTGCTTTTTACCAGGCGTCTAGTCACAGCAATAAGAAATGCAACTGGTAGAGAGTTAAACTGAGATTTGATTCCTTAGATTCTGGGAGAGGTGTCCTACACCATGGTAACCAGTAGGGGCGCTGAGCTTTCATTATCACATGCACTAGATGATGCTAGAAATGGTGATGCTGTAGCAAAGACGTGAAGAAGCTTCTGGAAAGACTTTGTCTTTCAACTTTTAGATCTTTTACATCCAGTTCCTCAACTCAAAGTAACAAATGCACATGTGCTAGTGGAACTTTGCTTAAGAGGATCCCACACCACTCCATCCCACGGACACAGATAGCTGTCCAAAATGGACACGCATTTTTAACAAATAGTCACAAAGGAATCATGAAGTGTTGCATTAGTTTCTAAGGCAACTGATAGTGACTTTCAACTTTGCTCAGTTTAGTTGTTGGTTGCAAGCAAAATAGTTCTGAAATATCAGCAAGAATATAACTCTTGGAATTTGAAACGGTCTTTATCTCAATTGCTTTTAAACGGTGCTAGGCGTGCCCAAGTAGAAGAACCAAGACAAAGGACTTTGTGTGGATTGACTGTCAGGCCAGACTGATAATTCCTACTGAGATACTTCAATGCCAGCCCGTAACACAACTCTAGGATTGGATTTAGAGCCAATGTTAGCTCTAAATGGAGTTTTACTGTGAAACAAAACACCTGTCTTTCATCCCAAGCTAAATTGACAAGCAATAATTTAGTTGTCTAAACTGAGAGCTTTCAGGATTCCAAACTGCATAATGTCAGAAGACAATGTATAAAGTTGCATTTGGAAGTTCAAAGGTATAACGCCATGTAGGCAAACACATTAAATGACTGGTCTTCCCCCATCTGGCTCCAGCTCTGTCTCTGTTCCTTCTATCTCCCAGTTTCCTTTGCTGTTTTTTTTTCCCCCTTTGGAAAAAGAGAGAGAGAAACTTGCACCTATAAAAACTGGATGAGTGGGTGACAAAGGAAATTCTACCTTTAAAAAATAACCATTTCCTCCCTTGTAGATTCTATAAGGTGAACATTTCTCGTGGTCCACTGAATGAGTGAGAGATTGTACCTTCCAAAATATAGCCAGAAGAAAAGAAAGACTACAAGAAGGAGATAATTAAAGTTCTTAACCATCTTCCCACTTAAGGGCAAGATATAGATGCCTAGAGTTTGTGGCAACAGTTCCCACAAAAATCATTCTGATTCTTTTCTCTTTCATTTTAGTTGTGTTCATCAGGGGTTAAATACACTCTAGAGGCCAAATGTAGATGCCTAAGCTTAATTATATCTTACACTTGTCCCACAGACTTATATTTTAGGATAAATAGTAAAAGTAGCACGACCTTATTCCTCCAAATTGAACCATACATGTACATGCTGTATACGCACACACACCACACACACACAAACACACACACACACACGCACCACACATACCACACACACACACACACATACACGCACCACACATACCACACACACACCACACACACACACACCACACACACAGGCATACACACATTTTAAATGCACTTTGGTTGTTTCCATATCTTGGACTTTCTTTTTGGCAAGTTTACACCCTTTCTTTCTTTTCTTTTGTCCGATTTCCCCAAAGAGCAAATGGTGGATTAGCAAAATGAAACAGATGCCACACAAGTAGTCAGTTACTTATCTATAGAGATATCTGATTGGACTCTGCCAGCTGTCAATTAGCATTTCCGTGCTTTGTTGATGAAGTAGTATTTACTTTGGTGGACTGCCATTGGCTGAGATGCTTAGTGTAATGAATGCTAAACTGAGCCTAGATCATTTTTTAACTCATAGCTTGGGGCTTAACAGTCTTTTAAATGAATTGTATAAACAAGATAGTTGTTAATTCTCAATCAATGTACCATTAATCATGAAATAACATTACAAATAGAACTGTGTTTTAAAAGCTCAATAATCTCTGTTAAAGTTACTAAATTATTTTCTCAGGGACCATTTTCCTATCCAGAACATCACGATTTCTAACAGAAATACTTTTAAAGACATATATTTCTGTGGTCTCATGACCGGGATATATATGAATGCATACTTGTATAGGATTGCCTTCATACAAAAACATGCCCTCAAGAAATTAGTAGCTATTATAGCCCTAGAGTATTTCATTAGAAAAAGGGGAAACTGCCCTGTGGTAAATCTGTTGGTCCTTTATGGAAACCCAGTAGCAAGAGTTGCACTCATTTCAAGAGAGGAGTGGAAGGCACATATGGCAGAAACTAGAAAAGTATATGTAAGCTGTCTTCATTCTATAGGAAGCATTGTTAAACACATCTCTCATTTGAGAAGCCTCAATACTTAGAGAATACCACCTACTATTCTAGATAATTTCATCTCTTCTACGAGACTGTAACTTGTTCATGGAGCAGTTGCAAAGTGCCTGGCACATGGTGCAGAGCAAATGTTCATTTCATAATGAGCAAGCACAGGCAGGGATATCAGGGCAAATTATATTTATTACTGTCCTTCTCCTCTTAATGGCAAGTCCTATGTTTTGTGCATGCATGACCCATAACCTTCTTATGAAGGTTGCGCTAGTCTGTTATTTTCTTTTAATATTTTTATATATAAACTTCTATATAGGCCTTTATTTAATGCATTCTGATATTGATATATATATATATATACATACTTGTTTAATATCATTCTAATATCTAAGTTAAATCATTATAATCAGTTTTATAACCATATTAGACATATCATAACCATAGTTTAAAAGATGAAATATAGGCTGGTGAGTTGGTTCAGAGAGTAAAGGCTCTGGCTACCAAGTCTGGCAAACCGAGTTCAATCACCAGAAGCCACATGGTGCAAGTAGAGAACTGACTCCCACCCAGTAAACTGTCCTCTGAAATTCAAAAATAAATGAAAAAAACTATCTTAAATTTTCTGTGGTAGAAACACACACACACACACACACACACACACACACACACACACACATCTGGAAATATTATGATGCCAGAATGTCACACAAAAGAATGAGTAGAAAATTGACTAGGTGGATTCAGGAGTAAGGAACTGTCTAGAAGAACAATAGGATTTATTTCAACAGATGGGGCCACAGAGAAGCTGTAGTCTATGTTGAGTGGAGTAATGCAAAGTATGGCAGTGTGGGTGTTTCTGGCTTGTTTCTATAGCTGAAAGCATAAGAAGCTATGCATGTTTGTGTATGCATGTGTGGGGGGCCGGGGTAAATGCGTGCACACACACAGTGAATCTAAGGTTCTAAGCATCAAATACAAAGATAGAAAGATAACCTTGGATTCTTTCATAAAATGATTTAAGATGCTGTGCTGAGGAATCTGTTCAGTAGTGTATGTAGAAAACCAAGCAAAAATTGAATGAGGTTGAAAGCAGGATTTTGGGAAGATGGCCTCATGTAGAGACTGCATTGGGGGAAGGAGTATATTAAGAGGAGGTATCGTGTTCCACATAGGAAGCATTGAAGACTTGATCTACAACTACATGCTTGTAGTGGTCACTGTTGAGTCCCTGCCCAAGAACCCAACTCTCAACTCTCCATCAGTGGGTGAATTCCCATTGTGTTGACATACTCATGGGGTGATGTGGTAAGCACAACTCCAGTTCAGGAACAGATCCTGATCATTATAGTGCAACTTTAGAGACTCGCTGACTTTCGTGGCATGGATAGTGCATGACAGAGTCTGGATGATGGGGTGTGAGGGCAGTGCTGTTGGGAGACTCTTGGTCTTTTTGAGACAGGGTCTCCCTATAGCCCCAGCTAGCCTGGGACTGACTATGTAGACTAGGATGGCCTTGAACTCACAGAGATCTGCTTCCCTCTGGGATTAAAGGCCTGTACCACCATGCCTAGCCAGCTAACACTTCTTTCATTTTATAAAGTGACACTGGGCTAGGCAATTCCTCCTTTCCAATGAGTGTTTTCATACTGGGGTACAATGTTTTTGACTGTGGCAAAATGTCTAACTGTGTAAGTCTACAAAAAGAAGAAACTGGGCTTTTTATTACATTGTTTCAATGACTTTGAGGGAAGAAGCTAAGTCAGTGTCTCACTGTGGCTCAAGTTGTTCTGCAGCTCACTGAGTTACCCAGACATGGTTTGAACCCATGGCAATCCTCCTGCCTCAGTCTCCCAAGTTCTTGGCTTATAGGCATGAATTAGGATGCCCTAAGAGACTAAATATTTACTCTACTATACAAGGTAATAAAATGTCCTTACCCAAGCTGGCACACCACTCCTCCCTCCTTGTCTTCTTGTTCTCCCCCTCCTTCTTCTCCCACACCTGTATTTAAGGAATGTTGCTACTCACCATTTGTCAAGCATTATCTAAGACAACCCTACAAAGCAGACCCCCTGGTTATTTCAGTCTTACTGATATAGACCCAAGTTCAATAAGGTTATTTCTGAAGATCACATAGCTCTTGAAGGGTAGGGCCATCTGAAATATGAACCATTTATATTCGGGCTTCAAAATTTTATCCTTAGCATCATATTACCTTTCAAGGGATGAAAGGAGAGAGTAACAGGACAAAATCTTCAAAACCATCTAAGAAGCAGGGGCTGTGGAGGTGACTTAGTAGGTAAAGTGTTTGCTGTTCAAGCAGAGCACCTGAGTTCACATCACCAGCACCCATGTAAAAAGATGGGTGTGGTGGTGTGCTTCTATAACCACAGTTCTTGGGGAGCAGAGAACCCCAGAACTGGTTGGTCAGCCAATCTAAGCAGTTTGTGAGCTCCTGGTTCAGTGAGAGACCCCGTATCAAACTTAAGGTAGAGTATATTTGAAGAAGACATTTGACATTGACCTCTGACCTCCACACATGCACCCATAGGTACACACACGTGCACACACACACACGCGCGCACACATGTAAGAAGTAGTGTCAGTAAGCTCAGGATAACAGATACATGTTAAAGATAATTAAAAACATTGTACAATTCAGTTATAGTAGTGAACACCGCCCAGATTAACCGAAGCTACAAAGTAAGAGTAGGGGTTTAGAGATGGGAAAGAGAATTGCAATGTAGTTGATTTGAGGACTTACTAGAAGCATGTTTGTAGTGTGTTTCATAGTAGGTAGTTGAGAATATTGAACCAGTGCTTTTAGTTATGATCATGCTGTAGTGGGTATGTAGCACATGCTTGGATAATAAAATCAATTAATACATGAATCATCTGTGAGTGTGAGTGTGTGTCTAAGCTTTCTCTTTCCCCTCCTTCAAACTTTCACTCAGGTGGATATGTAATCAAATATTAGCATCAAAAGGAAGGAAAGATTATAAAATATTTCTGCTGGAGCAGGCTGAGAACTATACATATGTAGGTAATAAAATGTCATTTTTCTAATGATTCATTGGTTATACTGTTTATTTCTACATCTTCAAATAGGAATTCAAAGTCAAACACAAGTGATAAATATTTTCATTCCTTTTCGGGTATTTTCAGTTATCCAACTCACAATCATATCATCCCACAAAATAGTTTTTCAAGTGCTTTTAGTATTTTTTCTCTGAAAGCATTAACACTAAGGGTCATCAGCCTCTGTGATGCTTGGGGAATGACAACCAGTAACAAAACACATTGCACTGATTCATCTCCTGCCATCGGCATGTTTCAGGTACATGTGGCAGATGTGTCAATGCAACGGCTAAGTAGTGGACTATTTTCTTAAAGCCAGTTAACTTTTTGCAGTAATTGAGTCAAATGGCGGGGGACAGGGAGAGTTTGTTTTGAAAGTGAGACACTTATCCAAGTGATACCAGTGAATCACCTAGTAAGCAAAAGAATCTGCTCAGCTGACTTCTTTGTATTCATTTGTTCTAGTTGTTCCTTCAGTCAGGCTCCTGCTCCAATGTGCCAAGTGCTCTGTCTATACACATGTTTGGAAAGTCGAAAACATTTGACGATATGGGATATCTCCCTGTCAATTTTTTACCCCACAGTATAGCAGAGGCCAAGTGGCCTTTCAGGCTTCAGTGAGCTATAGTAGATTCAGGGAAGAGAGAGCTAGCAGCTAAACATGGTCCAAAGGATTTCCTATACTATGGTCCATAGGAGCCATATGTAATGGCCTTTGAGTTGAACAAGAAGGTGTGTGTTTGGGGGGTGGGAGGGGATTGATGCACTGGATTCTTAAATATATTCACAATTTTATTTAGGAAATCAAAAAATAATACCTAACTACTGGTTTGGCAATCATTTGATTCAATTACTTTGTTTTAAAACCACCTTAGTGGTGTCATTTATAGGAGAAATGGAATAACCTTGGACAAGTGACTGAGCCCCTTGGCACATTAATTTTATCACTGTGTACAACGAGGAGATAAAATTAATCAGAGAGATTTCCAAGCCAATGGCCCAGGCTGTGACTGACAGTAGGAGCTTTTTAAAGCATGTTGGGTCCTCACTATAAGATGCTGGTCAAGTTTACCTTAAAACTCTAAAGTCAAGTTTTTCATGGGCAATATGGGCATGGTAAGGAGGCAGTTTTCATCAAACATTCAATCTAGCTTCAAAATAGTTTATATAGATCAATGACTATTATGAATTAAATACAACATGTACCCCATGGCTCAGGTTCTGAATGGTGGATCCCCAGCTGGTGTCCCCATTTTGGGAAGTCCTGGAAACTCTAGGAGATGGAACTTAAGAGGAGGAAATAGATCACTGGGGGGTGGGTCCTTGGGGGTATCTTGTCCTTGACTCCATCCAGTTTCTCTCTGTTTCATGTCTTCCAAGGAATGCAGAACTTCCTCTACCACATGCTTCTGTCACTATGATGCTCTGCCCAAGCACACGGGCCACTGAACCATGGACTGAATGCTCTTGAATCTTGAGTGAAAATAACACTATCCCTCTCTTAGGTTCTTTTTCCATGTATGTGGTCACAGAAACAAGAAAGGTAACACACAAACTGTCAGTCACAGTCATGGAAACGACCATGGCCATAATGTAAGCTGATTAGTCTATGCCTGTGTTCTTTGAGAGTTCAAAGAAAAATACTTTGGTTTAAAAATAGCTCCTCGATTCTGAAGCTTTCCTCTTAAAGGGAGATTTCTTTTGAGACTTGTGATTCTTAGTGACCCTTTGTCACTAAGAATTTCTTCAGTACATTGTACAAAACACTGAAGGCAAATAGCTTTTAATTTTGTTCACAGTTATTAGCTAACATGCTAAAAAGGATGGGTGAGAAGCACCCAAGTCTTTTCTATAACTGTTATCTGCTGATTTAGTAATGAAGAGAACACTCTCCACACCATCTTTTTCACGCCTTCCTTTGTCTATATATCTAAAAAAATTCATTTATAGTTTTTGTTAAACAGACTGCTTCAAAACTAATTTTTCCCTTAGGATTTTAGGAATTTGTTTCAGTAGGCTCAAAAGGACAGACTTCTGCCTCAAGCTAGACAAGCCCACCCAGAATTACCACAGGTTAAGCTCTGGCCTGTATACTCTCACCAAATACAAATTCAGCACCAAAGATAAAAACCTCCTCCTAGAGGAGGCCATGAAAGCCCCCGGCTTCTGGCGAAGCGAATGTCTGTTTTCCTATCCTTTCCCATGTCCTGTCTTTCTTTACCCCTCAACAGTTATGCCAACTTCAAGATATTTCAAGGCAAAGCTCGTTTATTCATCGCATAGAAACAGATTATCTTTGGTTTCTTTTGGGGGGAGACCTGGAAGTCTGGGAATTTGCTGCAAGGGTCCTCTATGTAACTCCAACATGCAGAAAGGATCCTTAAACAACTAGCTCAGCTGACCAAGAATTTTCATGGTGGACTCTCCCATCACTTCCTCTCCCGTGAATGCAGCCTACATGTGTCTCCCACCTCCTGGCCCTCTCCTACACATCTTACCACTGTTCTCTCTTCTGGCTTCTCACTGAGCCCAGCCCGACTGACTGGCCATCTCCTTAGAACGCCAGCCCTGCCTGTCTCCACTGCCCTGATCTTACCCTGGTCTACATCTGGTGATTTTGTAGTGCTAGTTGTCTTACGACATCTTGTGTAACTTTTATGTTTCCTGTTGTCTGTCTACCCTACCCCTGCACGTACATGTCTTAAGACAGAGAATCTCTATGCATTGACTAACTGGAGGATTGTAAGGGAAGTGATATCTTGATTATTTCTTTTCTTAACATATACTTGTGTAATCCTGGCAATATGACAGGCCCTATTCTCAATATTAATTTATTTAATTCCAATAGTGGACAATAAGGAAAGTTCTCTCATTAAATTCACCATACAGATAAGAAACTAAGACAGAAACACAAGTGCTGGCCTGGCTGTTCAGCTGGCCAGGAGCACGATCAGGAGGCAGATGCCAGTGGCCCGGCTCATGAGTCCAAGTCTTCATCATTACTCTCCAGCCATTTCTTCTGTGCTATGCTGAATGAAGAATAAAGAGGTACTTTCAAATTGACCTCTAGTTCAAATTGTATTTAAATTTATTTTTAATCTGCTATACAAACATAAAAACTGTACATTTGTATGGGAGCCAGGTAATAAATCAGGTGATATCTATCTCTTCAAGCATTTGTCATTTCTTTGGTGAATACACCCAAATTTCTTTCCTCCAGTCTTTTTTTTTTTTAATATACAGCACATAGTTGTTATCTATAGCCATTGTCCTGTGAAAAAAACACAAGAAGCTTGAAGCATTACTCAATACGTCTTCCTATTCAGAAAGGGGTTTCCACCAATACTGTGTACTTACAGTATCAGGTTATAATGCTCTTTCACCTGGGCTGTGTATCCATCAAATTGATGACCTTGCTCAGGCGTTGGCTGACTGAAGGACACACATGGACATGCTGGACTACACAGAATTGAAACAGAAAAGAGTCACGGATTGCTTCTAATGTGATCTTTGGACAGCGTAGAATCCAAAATACTACTAAAATGAGTATCACTGTTTGGAAAGGTAGACTTCTGCTGGCACCGAAGGAAACAGATGTCCTTGCTTTTCTGATGTTTCTTTTTAGAGATCATCCTTACCACAAATTTGTTAAAACTTGGCTATACCTAAATAATGGATTGTTACTTATTAAAAAGACAAAACGGAAAAGTATTCTTCAATAGTAGACATAATCATCTTTACTTTTCCTCCACTTGTAAACCACTAAAAATTTTATTTACACATGGGTACACATGGGTGTGCACACACACACAGTGAAGTAACTTATAAGTAGTACCTAAGTGTGAGATGAATCATGTTCATTCACTCTTCTCATTCTTGGTCTCCCAGTAGGAGACATGGTGCTGAGCACTGTGAAGAGTCATAAGAGGCTGTGACATAGTCTCTAGAATGACAGTGGGAAAGGTAGAAATAATAGGCGTTTCTCCAATAGATGGAGAAAATTCAAGTCATAACATTCAAAACAATATTTATGGTTACTGTAATTACAGCTGACAGTTTAAACTCTTCTGATTTATCAAGCACTATGCTAAAGACTTTATACACATTTTACATTTATTTTTCATAGGGATTAAGTAAAGATCCTATTTATTTCATCTTGTGGATGAAAAGACTGAGCATTCACTCCAACTTATACAGTGTGCCAAGTCAGACAGTTCCAGAAATTGGCCCAAGTCTATTGGACACCAGGGTTTATATTCCAAGGTTCATTTTGATAATGGAAAGTCCAGGAACTGGAGAGAAGTGATTGCTAGCCCATACAATATATTTCCAGTCTTGACAAAGACAGTTGACTGGTGAGAAGCTAGTGATAGGGGGCTGAAGAGATGGCTCAGTGGCTAAGAGCACTGGCTGCTCCTGCAGAGCACCCGTGTTCGGTTCTTAGCACCCACAGGATGGCTAACAAATCACTCATAACTCCAGTTACAGGGGATCTAACATCTTCTTCTGGCCTCTGTGGGCATTGCATGTATGTGGTGCACTTATATACATGCGGGTAAAATACTCACACACATAAAATGAAAATAAACCTAAAACAAGAAAAACGATATTAATAGTCTGAAACTATTACTGCTGTTAATTTATGCTTTCATGAAAGTGACAGTGTTGAAATGATGAGCTGGGATTTCTCACATCTTTACCTAAGTAAAGACAAGACATTTGGTGTCACAGCTGAGATGATTCTTTCAGACACTTTTTGTTCTTTTTCTACTAACTTTCTTCTTTTCTTCCTATTGCTGTCTGATATTGATGTACCACACTTCCATATCAGATCAAAAGCATATGGGATTTTGAACTTATTGACACTGTTCTGTTAAAAATTACATTTAGAAGCATGTTAAAAGGTCACCTCTCTGGTTACTTATTTCTTGACACTTTGCTAGCACAAATTGTAGCCTTGGTTCATTAGTCAAGGATATTAACAGCCAGGGTTCGGCTTTCTGAGGTCACATGGTGCAGTCTGGGCCCACATATATTTCTAAGGCTTGTTAGAGTCTTTATTCTTTAAGAATTTCCCATTAATCTCTGCCCAAGTGCAATAATAGGTTAGTTAGTCATCAGATACAAATCAGAATCATTTCTACAAGCACCTTTAATAGTATTCATTAGTTTTGTGCTTATGTTTTAAGGAAAATGAAGATGGGGGAAGAAATGCCCTCTCTCCGACACAGACCCTTTTCCTTCTTCAAGAGCATCTCATTTTGGAAGCATTAAAATTAAGACATGGAGAATATGCCAGATTGAATGCAGAAAATGTGCTTTTCCTGTGGAAACAAAGTCTTTTACAATGCTGGCTTCCCCCACCCCCTCCTTGCAGAGGTATCATCTTTGATCATTATCAGATTTTACAACTCATTGTTCCCTTCCAGTCCACAGGGTGAGCGGATCATGTAAATGGACAGGCAAATACATGGATTAGAGAAGGCACCCAATATTAACAACAGCAACAAAAATGTTTACCTAACTTGGGTAGATTGTGTGTTTCAATAAAATGTGTATGTGTGTGTGCCTATGTGTGTGCCTGTGTGAGCATGTGTGTGTTTGTGTGTTTGTGCCTTCACACATGCATTCTCCCCTCTCACATGGAAAGGCAATATCAGAAGATCAGGAAATGCATTATACGATTTTTGTATGCAATATTAGTCCACTTCTTGGCTGACACCCAAATCTATTGTGGCGAGAAAGTAATAGATGAACTAACTAGGGACTCAGACTTACTGGCTAGTGTCCAAGAAACATTAAAAAACTGAGCACTGAACATAACAAGTAGGATGGTGAATGCAAATTTAGATGTCTTATTGAAAACAGAGCACTTATTAATATATTAGACTTGTAGACGTGAGGGTGTTTTAATACCTACTCAGAAATTACTCATGGGTCGGCTTCACAGAAATATCACTTGCATAAGTGTGAGCTTACAGAAATTGTGCCAGGCATGCATGGTTATGGTCGGACTAATCTAAAGAATACTGGGCTGCCTAGACTTAGCAATAATGTACTGGACACTTAGAAATGTGTTAAGAGGGTAGATTAAACTTCAAGAGTTCTTAGAAAAATAATATATAGTGTTAAAACAAAACAAATTGGGCAAAATATGCTATTTTCAAGGCATCCTCTTAATTCAATTAAAGTGAACTTATTACATGCCTAATTATTTTTCAGGCTCTAATCTAAGATGCTGCCAATACCAGATAAAATAGAAAGATCAAAACTATTCTTCCATGACAACTTTAGAGCTGTCATATTTCTAAGACAGAATTTATGCAAAGTAGGATTTTCTCCTTAAGATGTAAAGTATGATGGGCTTGGGCAAATGCACACAAGTATGTAGCCAGCACCACATCCCTGCACAGGACATGTCCATCATTCCCCAAAGGTCTCCGTTGATTCTCTGCAGTCAATGGCTTTCTTAGATTCCAGTTTCTCCCAAACACTAATCTCATTTTTGTCCCAGTAGTTTTGCCTTTATAAAAATGCCACATTCCAACACAGTGGAGGTGGGAGGGAGGAATGGGGAGAGAGAGAGAGAGAGAGAGAGAGAGAGAGAGAGAGAGAGAGAGAGAGAGAGAGAGAAGGAGTCATTTAATGGAATCGTGCAAGGTGGAATCTTGAGTGATGCTGTCTAGATTCACCCTTGTAGGTTCAGATATTAGGAGTTCACACTGTTTTGTTTCAGAGTGGTATTCCTTACGTTTATACGTCAACCAAGTGATAAACTTGCATAACCTCCAATTCCAGTGATGATGGATAAGGCTACTGTGCATGTTTATTATACTGTCCATTGTAACAAAATGTGTGTTCATTTTCCTTGGGCAAATAGTTGGTATGGAATGGCTAGTAAGGAAATAATTGAATTTGTAACAAACTGCCACCACATTTTTAATATGATTGTGCCATTCTGATTTTTTGGCACAGTGTGTGAGATTTTAGTTGACACACACTCTATTTGGCACTTGACACCGTCAAGTTTTTTAATGTGAATCATTCTGATAGATGTGTGATGGATTCTCATCGTGGCTAAGCCCGCATTTCACTAATAGCCAATAATGCTGAGGTCCATTGCACGTGCTTACTAGTCACCTGTATCTTTTCTTCTGTCCATTTCTTTAGGTCAAGTTTTTGTCTTATCGAATTGTTCTTCGAATTTGAACATTCAGTTCCATTATCCGTCAAAAGGACTTGCCCTCCGTACATTTTGTGCAAGTAAGTGGAATAATACGTGCAAAACAATCATGCAGCAAAGTGCTTAACTATCGGTGTTAGGTAGGCAACACTTTTCTTCTGATCGTACTGTGACACAATTTCTATGTTATCAGCTTATGATATATTTAAAATTGACTGTCTTTCACCTTCTTCCAGATAAGGTCTCATGTTTATCATCTTACCTGATCCTCCACTAATTTTTGAAAAAGCACTAAATGATAATGAGGCATTGCACAACAATGGGTAATCCAATGATCCCCCCAAGAGAGCTCCATTGTTTAAAGACAGAAATGTCACCTACAGCCTACAGGGCACCGTGGGATGCTGAAGGAAGTTACAAAGGAGTGGAATTGGTTTGTTGTGAGATGACATGAACAACCGATCTTGATGGCAACCCTAGAGAAACAGGGCCTTTGAGAATCCTGTTCTGAGTTGAAAGGACCAAGGAATTCTCTTGTGTTCAAGAGAACAGTCTTAGCAGATGAAACAAAGGGACATCATTTCTCTGAAGGCTATAAAAATAAAACCAGAAGGGAAAGTTGAATGGCCAATAAACAGTGAAGTTAGGAAGATGTGTTCCACCAGTGATTAGGAAATGTAACTTAAAACAGTAATGCAGTACCATTTCTACAACTCTCTGAAAGGCAAAACTGAAGTCTGATGACAACAATCTCGACAATGTATGAAAGCAGAAATCTCTCTTTTTTAACAAATGTTTTATTTATTATATTTATTTTTGTGTATGAGCATATTGCCTGAATTTGTGTAAGTGTACCCATTCATACAATGCCCTCAGAAGTCAGAAGAGGGCATCAGATGTTCTGGAACTAGACTTACAAATGGTTGTTAGCTGTCATGTGGGTGCTGGGAATTGAACTCAGGCCCTCTGCAAGAGCAACCAGTGCTCTTAACTGTTGAGCCATCTCTCCAGGCCCCAAAGTAGAAATTTCTATACCTTATCGATGTAGTTTTTAATTGTTAGAATTATTTTGGAGAGAAATTTAGTAAAGATGAAGAGCACTGACTCCATCTATTTCTAAGTATCCAGTGATATAATTTCTAAGCATCTAAGTTATAGAAATTTCCCCATACTGTAGAGAGATACATTCATGCGTGCTAATGGCAGCTTTACGAGCTTGGGAATGCATTTGTCTTGCTTTTACACCTAATTAGTGTATTTACAGTTTTTACTTTCTAATTAAACCCACAGCTCTTGCTTTTTCTAAAAATTTATTTCTCCACAATAATCTACCCTTATTCTCCCTGTTATAAACTGACCTTCTTATCTGTTTTATGCTGGGGACATTTGAATCACCCAGAAAGGTCCTAATACCTACGTCAATTTAGTATCATGTACAAGAAAATCTGTAGTCTGCAGGCAAATTTGAAAAAGAGTCTGCAAGAAGTCTTTAAGGAGCAAATTGGGAAATTTAGATAATTTCTTGCTGAAGTGCTTAATATCTGGTAATATGAGTACTTGAAATATCTTTGAAATGCCAGTTGGGAAAGAAAAAAAGTACATTTCTAAAGCATAACCTTGATTCACTAGGGCCCTCATACGGAGCATGTGCACCCTCTGATTCCCCTTTTGAAAGGAGGATGTAATCATACCATAAGTTTACATGAAGTAGTGGTTGAGGCAGTGCTTCAACATACCTGCAGAAACATCTATACCTTTCACGTCTTCATATGGAGCATCAGATAATGACTATTGGCATTTAGCAATTTAATATTCAGCTTAAGATTTCAAAAACACCTCAATAATTAATATTTGGCTTGACTCAACATGTAAATTAAGTAGAATATAAAAAATTTAAATACTATGATTAGAAACAATATGTTCTGGATTTGGGGAAGTCAGATATAAGTTATCAGGAAAATGTATGTTTTATACATTTCTGCTTAGCATAATTTCAAAAATATAGACAATATGTATCAATTACAAACTTATCAGCTGGGCGTAGTGGCACACACCTTTAGTTCCAGCAATCAGGAGGCAGAGGCAGGTGGATCTCGAGGCCAGCCTGGTCTACGTAGCAAGTTCCCAGATAGCTGTGGCTACAGGGAGATCCTGTCTCAAAAAGACTGAAAACAAAAGCAACAACAACAAAAAAGCAAAGTTATCAAACCTATGTATCTACACGTTGATAGAGGTAAAATTGTGAGAAATTGGTTGACAGACAGAAAAATGTCCATTCTCTTTCTTTCAATAATGAAAAGTGGGCAAGTATAGCCCTCAAAGATGTTTGCTGCAAAGCAATATTATACTGAAGAAAGCAGAGAGACAGCCATCACAATACGGGGAGAAGGAAATGACTGAGTCATCGAATTACTTAAGCGTTACGGGCATCTTTGGTATAACAAATTGAAATCAATCTGTTAATAAAGATAAAGGTTAATATACATAGGTATAGATACCTATATATGCTGCTTCTGGTATAAGCTTGAAATTATGCCAATTTAGAAGTTGTGTGGACAGAGATTTGAGGGACTATGGGAAACCGCAGCTAGCTTTTATGGGTGATTTGAGCTCCTGGATCAAGTTGTTATATTTCTTTAACATTTCATTACTTTGCTTCATTGTTTTAAAAGAAAATATGTTCATTACCCCATTCCTTGAGAATATTCATTTATTTAGAGCTATGTCTCAATATCTACATACTGTGAATTTTCTGCAGCTATTTAGAGCAAAATGAATCCATAGCCTTTCAAAGTAGTTCTACTTTCTTACAAAAGTCGCATCATTTTTAAAAGCAAAGAACTTTTTCCTTTGGCCTCCAGCAGGTGGGATCACTGACATAGATATATATGTGCCCTAACTTACAAACTATTCCTTCAGCTCAGCTTCCTCTGAGTTTCTATAATCTGAACAACTTTAAAAACTAAATAAATAAAAATAGAAAAGGCGTCTTTCTGAGCAGGAAGATCTCGTGGCTCTAATTGTTACATGCAAATTGTTCAATAAATAACATTGACCATAAAAAGAAAAGATATTAATTAAGGAAAGGATTTAGGCTGACTCAGTCTCATACATGAGACAAAAGGTTAAGTAAATGCCAAGGCCGCCGTGCCTCTTCAAATAATGAATATTAGTTTTAGAATCATTAATGTCTGCTTAGAAAACAGAGTCATACTGGAGACTTTTGTACCAAAATAACCAAGCCAGAGCTGTTTCTTCTCAATCTTCAGTGAAATCATCCTGCAATCAAGAGGTAAATGTGTGCACTTAGGAGTACTGGGTAAGAGAGCAGCAACCAGCCCATTTAATGTGCAGCCAGACTGATACCACTTTTTTTCTTGAGTGTAATAGCATGCAGTTAATACATGTCTGCACTGTACCATCAACCTGACTGAGGAACTGGGATATGAATGGAATTCAAGAGTCGGCTGGGGTCCAGTGGAATAAAGACAGGATTGGATGGCTCTGCTTATGGGCTGGAGAGGCTCCCCTAGGAGTGGGAAAGTGTCTACCAAAGTAGAAACTTGTGGATTCATTTTGCTATCGCCAGTCAGTTGAGTCTGTGATGCTTTCTGTATTGATCCTGGCAATTCTGTAAGCCAAGCTTTACTTTGTATTACATCATTTCAGGAAAGTCATCCTCTATTCACTTTTCTACCTCCTTGTCAAAAAGCTACCCTGCTGGAATGAGGATGAGCATGTCAGGTGGGGAGGGTTAGGTGGCGCTTACACTTTGGTGAAGTGTGTAAATCTGATTTATATAGCCTCTATTTTTACTGAATTTTCTAAATATCTTGTTAGATTCCAATGCCTGCACCAAGCCAAAACAAGCTTGTTGACATGGCTACTCCATCACAGGCACCAGAAATTCACATTTACATATAGGCACAAATGAACTAAGCATTCAAATTTTTAAATTCAGATGTGCAATTCTGATAATAAATTATTTTATAAATAACATTAACTAATATTCATTTCTTTGGAAAATATACTGTATGTGTAACTTCAAAACTCCTCTTAATACTCTGCCATATGTAATATCTGTGTCATTAAAAGCTATTGAGGAGGCCAGTGTGGTGGCACATGCCTTTAATCCCAGCACTTGGGAGGCAGAGGCAGGTGGATCTCTGTGAGTTCAAGGCCAGCCTGGTCTACATAGTGAGTTTCAGGACAGCTGGGGCTACAGGGAGACCCTGTCTCAAAAAGACAAAAAAAAAAAAAAAAAAAGCTATTGAGGGACTGGGGAAGGAAGGCATAGTCAATCAAGTGTCTGTTATACAAGCATGAAGACCTGAGTTTGAATCCCCAGCACCCACATAAAAGTCAGACTGGCCAAGGGAAGGCAGAGTTAGGCAGTTAGAACTCAACAGTCAGGCCATCTAGCTAATCAGTAAGTACCAGGTCCAGTGTGAGACCCTTTCTCAAAAACTAAGGTAGAGTGGTAGAGGGATAGAGAAAGATACCAGACATCGACCTCTTGTCTCCACACATGTGTATACACATTTGCAGTTGTACCTGAACTCACACATGCACACAGCCTTACAGAGGCACACACACACAGATACACACACACACACACACACACACACACACACACACACACACACACCATACAGATGACCAAATGATTCAACAAATATCTTTTGCCTCAACTCCTTTTTTTTTAACTTTTACAAAAACTCTATTGAGAATTTCATACATGCATATGAGATGTTTTGATCAAATCTGCCCACTCCCTCCCTTCCAACACCTCCCACATCTCCCCATCACTGTTTCTACCTTCTTTCATTTATTTACTTTTATGGGGCTTCTGGCTACTCTAAAATTCCCCCCACTGAGGAGGGAACCATAGACCCTTTTAAGGATTAAATACAAGCTCCCAAATACTTTTGACATTTTTGGCCTTTGGAACAGAGTATGTTGCTAAGAGGCTCAAAGACATTTTGACTTTTAGTCAAGAAATGGGCTACTTTTCTTTGGGGTCTTTTCACCCTAACTGCCTAGCCAATTCCTACCTCCTATTCTTATCTCATCATCCTCTGAAGGGGTTACCCAGATTGCCAATAGGGAATCAGGATGCAGACCGCTCTGGCTTCTTCCATGCTGAAGGATGAAGCAATTGGAGTACTCCTTCAGTGGGTCTATCTAAAAGATTCCCAAATTGCATAACTCTTATGTCTAAGGGGAAAAGAAAGTCCTTGAATTATGAACAGGAGATGTGAAGGAGAAGTAAAGGCAAGAATAATTAGCACTACAAGTTCTAGACAGGGAACTAGAAAAAAGTCAGAACATGTCAATTTTCAAATGTTCATGACAGTCCATTGGAATTTCTTGACAAGGACTTCCAAAAGCATCCCTCTATTGGGTACTTCCTCATTTTTCTTTTGTCTTCTAAGACTGGACTCTAGAGTGATGGATTCAGGATTTCCTTTCAGGTATTTTGATAGCTGTTGGAGTGATTAGAATCAGTGTCAGTTCCCTCTCAAATGCTTCTAAATAGGGGGAGGAAACAAATTCACTGAATGTCTAAATGTTTCCATTTAAGACAATTCAATCCGTTATACCTAACACGTTTCACCTATGATATTGACTTCTGTAATTTGCTAACATAGAACATGAAATTCTAGTTTGAATGCACTGCATTGGAACCTGAGCTATAAACTATTGAATTTGGTAGATCCCTAAAGTGGGGCAAGAAATTCAGATAGAGAGCCATGAGGAGAGATGAACAAGCACAGGTTAGGTGCCAGTCCTCAGTTATCTGGCAGAACAAGGTCCATAGGAAATCTCATCAGGTTCTGTCCCAGTTTCTCCACTTGAAAATTAAGCTGCACAGCCCACCTCCCTTCTGGCCATGAATTACTCTTCTCACTCCGCAAGAATATTTTTGAGACTTAAGAATAAGGGAAAAGTAACAAGTCCACAATAAAAGAGTTGGTTGATTGATATAAAATAATTTAATGTGTGATGACTTAAATGCCTTTAAAGCATGACGAAATATGTTAGTTTTTATCTCTAAATGCCTTGTCGTTAATTTGATAGAGATCATTCCTTTTTCTTAATAAAGGCCCTTACTGACTGTTTTACTCAATTACTGTGAACTCAACTACTAAATCTTTGTGTAAAGTATAGATACATGTACTATTTAGATAATGAATACATATAAATGTATAATGAATGCATATAAATGTATAGTATATATAGGTTATATATATATGTATATATATATATTTTAGGTAGATTTCCATTTGTATATGAGTAAAATTTGGTATAGTGTGTGTCTATATATGTGTAGAAATATCTGCACTTGTAGCACAGGCACACATGGATGGAGACAGACGCCCCAAGCTGTATATGTATATATGTGTACATGTGTGTACAGATTCCAGATAGTACAGACTTGAAGTGAGAGATTTTTCTTCTGAAGACATCTTCTGAAACAGCTGTCAGGCCAGTGAACTGCATTGGAGATGGCCAGTCCTACAGTGAAACCTCTTGGTTGAGGGGTGAATTCAAAGCCCAATGTTACTATGATGAACTGCTTTGTAAGAAGAAAAGTGCAGCACTGAAGTACATAGAACCATAGAGGTGGCCATGGGTGCTTCTTTAGAAGTCTGTCTCTTCTAAAAGATCATGAACCCTTTCATAGAGACAAAAGGTGAAAAGGGAAGACTCGTGCTGGCCTTCCTCTCTGCTGGCTAAGGGTGGGAGGCTGTCAGATATGATAAAACAAAACAAAGTAATACGTTAGCCTGGGCGGAAAATAGGAGCCAGGGAGGGAATTGCAGAGAAGAACCCACTAAAATGAGGACAGTGTATGTATATAGAGTGAAATAAACAACAGGCAGAACAGAAGGTGACAGGTGCAGAGGCAGAAACAAACAAAACCCGACCCCAATTAAAGAGACAAATGGGATGAAGTATAAAAATATAGAAGGGGTTGGAATACAGCAAAGTAAGAGAACCTGAAGTAGAGTGAGGAAGGAAATACAGAGAACAACTGGCCTGAGGTAAAGATAATACGGGGAACTCATCAAATGAGACAGTGAGGACAAAGGAACCTAGAGAGCCTGGTGGTGTTAGAAAGAGAAGGAAGAAAAAGGAAAGGTCAAAGAAATTATAGAAGAAGTGAAGGAGAAAAAACTAGAAAAACAAGCTCTATGCACAAAAATCATTCTATTAAAAGTCCTCTTCCCGGTGGCGGGAGAGATTGTTCCACAGTTAAGGGCAAGTGTTGTTCTTGAAGAGGACTTGTGTCTAGTTCTTAGGACCCACATGAGGTGGCTCATGGCCTCCTGTAATTCCAGCTCCAAGGGATTCCAATTCCTCTGACCACCACAAGAACATATCCCCCCATATACATGTAACTAAAAATAAAATAAAACAAAACTTTAAAAAGTCCTTTCTCTTAAGGAAGCACAGTATCTGTATTGGGACAGAGGCAGGGAGGATAAAGAATGGACACCATGTGCCCTTCCTCTGGGGTATCCATCATGAAATCACCAGTCTAAACCCCAGGAATTCCTATTGAGCAAAGTGAGGAAGTTGTATTTAAATGTTCAGTAGGGATATTAATATTACAGATATTAGAGGCCTGGAAAGACCATCTTGGCAAAAGATATTGGTAAGATTTTGATTTTAAAAGCCTGGAGCTAGGGTCAGAGGAGAAGTGTCCTTCCACAACAAGGGTGAGACCAAACATAGACTGTCCTCTTTGTGGAGTTCAGGTCTGTGAGGTCTCCCACCTGGAGCATTGATGCCCTTTCACTGTTCTCTCTGAACTTGTCCTGGCATCAAAAGTTTCACTAAACCAATGAATCATTTAGTTGAGTGCCACTGTTCTTACCACCAAACTATCACCTCCTAGCTGTAGTTTATTTAACAGTTTTTTGTCTCAAAACATCTTCATCCACAAATGATCCATTCTTCTTTCAAGGCCTAAACCAAACACTTCTAATTCAATGAAATTAATTAATTGTTGCAGTTAAAAATCTCAAAGAAGATGTCAAAAATAGGAGCCCTCAAAAGTGGTGGTTTCCCACTCTCTGGAGAACACAGAAAAGTGGCCCATTCAACCTTCATTCCATCTTTCTTTCATTTCTGTGTCCCGTTTCCCTTGCAGCTAGAGTATGCAGTGAATTAAGTTCAGTCACACGCACGCCTGTAAAATTCAGAAGGAGAAACAAGACAGAGCTAGCTCTGTTCGACTTCAGCTGTTTCCTCAGGGAATTAAGACAAAGAAGATATAAGGCTCTTCTATGATGACGTCTTTGTTAATTTTGCAGTTTCCCCAATGTGCTGGGAGGCATTCGGGGTGGTAGTTAACACAAGCTGTAACTTCTTAATCCCAATCCTTCTTGTTCCAGTGGCTGAGGGGGCAGCAATGAAGGGATGAGGTCATTTCAAAAAGTCCTACCAATAACTCAGTCTAGAGCCTGAGCTTCCATTCTTCCATGAATTTTTAAGTATCTCTTTCAATGTCTATATGAAATTCTTTAAAAAAACTTGGAGTAGATTGTGCATTCTTCCTGACACCTGACTGACAGAAATTTTCTTGACCTTTTATGCAAAAAAGTCCCTCAATACCCCAAAATATATAGCGCAGGCCAAGCCCAGAGTAGAAGCCCCATTAAAATGGATTCCAACAGCTCCATTCGGTTCTCACTTCAGGATCCCAGGCATGAAAATGCCTTCATTATTTGTTACTTACTCTTGTCCAGGACAATTCCTTTCCCTTCCTTATCCAGGGATCTGAAAGATCAAAGAACAATTCCAGCACGTCATACCTTTCCAATTTGACAATATGTTCCTTTTTATCATGATTTCACACCAAGTTGGGCCGTAGAATCGGGGAGCCGAAGCCTTGGCGTGGTGTATATTTATCTGGGTCAACTTTCTTCCTGTTCTCTTGACCGCAGCTGCCTGAGAATGGTATTTCATGTTCAAGTCTATAGTGCAGAATCCCCAGAGCCAATACAGAATATATACAGATGCATAAGAATTCAGACAGCACAGAGCCAGCATAGTGAAGAATTTAAATGATGCCAAATGATTTGATTCCTGTCGGCTGTCAATCCGAGGCTCAAGGCAATTTCTATAGTTAATATATTTGTGTTTGTAGTTAAAACACAAACCAGAACTAATAAGGGCATAAGCATGAGTGTTGTAAAGAGCTTCTCCCCACAGTACCGGGGATTTCAGGGTGCTTTTGCTATTTTATGATGCGGTTATTATCCTCTTTAAACTTCAACTCACAAATACTGAGTTTATTAGTTTATTATTTTTCACCCAATTTGTAAAGTATCCTGGTCTTAACAATCATCAATTAGAGAAGAAAACAGTAAATGTTATTATTAATTTCTTTCTACTATATTGTAAAATTCCTTGTTCATTTCAAGTACTTGCTGAAAAATACAAAAAAGAGTAATATAGTAATGAAAGTTAAGAATAGTCAATAGATGGATGGACTCATTGTTGAAAGCGAGTCCGATTTTCAGAAAAGAAGGATTAGAGGAGGGAAGGAAGGAAGGAAAAAAGGGAGGGAGGGAGCAGTAACATGCTAAAGGGGCTTACAAAATGATGACAAATGAGTTTAGAGGCCTCCCTTTCTCTTTGCGTTCACTTCCTCTCTGCACAACATGCATGTTATATTCAGCCAATTTAAACACCCACTAGAAAAAAAACGCATTTGGTTTTCCCTAAAGGTCCAGTGTCTCTGTCTTATTGAAGCAGGAGTTACTGGAGCAATGCCCATAATAAGCATAACATTCCTTGACATTATTTTGAGGGATGCTTTGGGTGACACCATTGCTTAACTGGGTACTCTCTAGCCCTAGCCTAATTTCTGTGTACCCCATCATGTTATGTTATCTCAATATATGCTCAAAAGCAGTCTGTCAACCAGTCATGGACTTGGACCGCCAAAACTATGAGCCTATCCAAACCGTTAGTTATTATAAGCTGATTATATGTTGCTGCTCCTAAAGTAACGGGAAACTGACCAGTACACGCATGCACATTTTGCTACACCAGAAGCTACCATATTTATCATTAGAGACTGATACAGAGTTTGGACACGGCAATGATTTTCAGGGCCTTTTTTTT
>NW_008346414.1:1101262-1137868 GCF_000622305.1 Nannospalax galili
CTCAGAAAAGCACTGAGCTTATCAAAGAGAAAATGTTTAGCTAAAGCAAACTATTAGACTAGTAAGTTATACATTTTATTTGTTCATTTCTGTGTTTTGCTTTTGTGAAGTACAGTCCCAGATTTCAAGAACCTATAGATACCTGAGAGCACATCAATACAGCCTGCTCTGCATAGAGCTTGGGCCCTAAACATGTGCTCAGCGAACACCAACTTCTCTCAAAGTGTGGGGCTGTGGCAGCAGAGGACAAGTTGATGTCATTATATTCCTTTCAGAGATGAAAAAAAAAAAATCCTGCAATGTGAGGGGAAAAAAAATGGAAGTAAACTTTTCTCAGCCATCATGCAAGGCTGAGATTAGAACCGTTTCTGAAGACACAGTGACTCAGCCCAGAAAAATAGATGTGCTGTTCCAGCACAGCTTGGCAAGAAGCCCTCCTCGCCATGGCTACGAAAGATGCTACATTTACTCCAGATCCAAAATATGTTATGTAATCCAGTTTGGATTCACTAAAACTATGTTCCTCACTTCACCCAGAGCCTTTAAGAGTCACCCAGAAGAAAACAGTGAGTGAGGTAGCCTGTGCTAAGGTTTGCTTTCCCAGCTCTGCCTCTTGACTATCCTTTTCATGCTTAGGTGACTGGTATCTCCCTGCTATGCAAAAACAAGGGATCAAAATCAGCTGCGAGACCTTTCTTTCTCTTGCTCCTGACTAACCTGAGCCTGGGAGTTGCCTGTTCTTTCTGAACGTCTTTATTTCTGTCCCCTATCACCCACTCCCACCATGATGCCTGAACTCTTGCGATGGTACCCAACTTGCCTGACCATCTCTAAACTTTCCAAATTCAAAACTTTGATTTATCTTCCTACATTTTGTTTTGCTTAGTGTCAACAAGTTATCTACCCCATCCAACATCCTGTGTCTCTCTGCCCATTAATTTTTAAATCTTGACTTGGTCCACACCCTGGTCCCAGGTTCATGCACACAGACTTTCCTGATGATCAACCAAAGAAATCAATTCTTTATTCTTATCCTGACTAACCTGGAATTTCCACATTTTCAATTGTGTTCTGGTCAAAGTTTGTCCCTAGACTACTGTCCTCTATATCTACCTTCTTAATTGTATCCTTTGACAAGGTTATACTTCATGTTTTGGGAGTCTTTCTTGATCTCTCTAGTGAATCAAATCAGGGTTTTTTTTTGTTTTTTTTTGTATTATGAACTCTTATAGACTATATAAGCCACGCTCCAAATTTGGCCCTCTCTGGAGACAGAGATGGTCATGCCTGGGTATTAGTACTTTTCAAATGTCTACTGAAGACCAAAATTCATGCTAGGGACTGTGGAAAATGACTTATGTCATTTTAACATAGTCTTATAACAACCTCAAATGTTAGTGTCCTGTTTTCTGATTAAAAAAGCAAAAACAAACTAAGCTTCCAGAGAGGAAGGAGCTGAAAGGCCCCAGACCACACTGCTAGTGATCTATCAGCCTAGATTTGGGTCTGTCAGTCAAATAGTGGGTCCGCACTCTCTCCACTGTGCTATCCTTTAGATGCCTTGAAATGAAGGACCATGTCTAGGACCTCTTCAGAATCCACAGGTGTTGACAGTGCACACATTCAGTGGACAGATGTTTATTAATAGGGCTTTGGCATATGTTTTGCACAACTTGTGTTTTAAGAGAATAACAATGAATCTCAGCCAACTACAAGAGTCCACATACATTTAGATTCTCAGACATATGAAAGGAGATTTGTCAATGATGGGAAAGGGGAGGTTTCAGAAACCACGGGTATTGGTGACTGAGGAGACCTCAGTGTGTGTTGCTTGGCCCCTCTTTGTCACCATTAGGTTTGGGGTTAGGTAGGCTCACATCCTCTAGTTTATACTTTGACAAGAAAGATGGTAACAGCAAGACTGCTGATTTACATGGGCCTGCTCTTTGGGATTCAGTCCTCCACAAAAGCTTCCCGTAGCTTTGCTCCAATATAATTAGGTGCTTTGGAGTGGCCCTAGTGAGAAGTGGTGACCTGGTGGGCGACCACTGTGCCAGAGGGAAGGAGTGGCATATTCTGCTTCTCACAGGCTCCTCTGGATGTAGAAAAGTCTTCATTATAACCAGGCTAGAAACAGGAGAGTCGAGTGTCTGAGATTCCTCAAAACACTGAAGACAGATATGACTTGCTTTAAGTTCAAATAGTTCATGTCTGCACAGCTGGTGATTAAGGAAATTTTTCATAAAACTCAGAGGTTCTGTGAAGATGCTGGCTACTAAGAATGTCAGTCTCCGTGATGAAAGATAACAGGAGTCAGGTTAAAGAATGACGTTTGCATCTTAACTGTGTGGGTTCAAGAAGCTGTACCCCACTAGAGTTAGTTAATATTATGCAAGCTTTGAAAAGAGAGATGTTTTTGTGGCTAGGATAACCTAACGAGAATAAAAAGTCTGATTTGATGAAAAGCCTCTGGTAAAATTAGAACCTGCTTCTGTGCTTGTTCAAGGAAAACGGAGAGTGATAAAAAATAAAAGACTGGCAAAGGAATCTTGCAAAAATCCTGACGAGATGGCAATCTAGGATTCAATAGAGTTGATTTTGTCTTTTGCTGGGTCTTTCTTTATCAGATTTTTTCTTCTTCCTTCCATATCTTTTTCTTTCTGTCTCTCTCAAATAGACACACATGACTGCTTTCCCAGTAAATTCATGAAAGAGTCATTTTAGGGATGTGTGTTGTCTATGTAAGCTTTTAAAGAAAAGTCCCTTGCTTCGAACAATGGGGAGACTTATGCACATCTGCAGGTCATCAACAAACAGTTACCTGAGGCACGCTGAATTCAAGAGGCACAGTAAGGTCTAGGGAGAGGGAGAGTTGCTGATTTTAGATAAGCTTCAAGAATCTAGCCAGACAGATGGCATTTTCCTGGGATATCATGATTTGTAAACTGTTTATTACATCACGAACCAGGAATAGAACTTGGAACGGGGATCAGAGACATCAGCAAGTTTAATATAGAAGACCAGGAAGGGGCCTAAAGACAAGCCAGAAGGTAAGACTGAGATGTGTTCTCCACAGAGGATGGGCGCAGTGAAGGTTGGACAAGAGACATGGAGCTGACGAATTTGCATTAGCAGAGCTTTCATTTGTTTACCAAATCTAATGTGTGTCATGCCCTGTGCACTCCAGGCTTTAGAGTATAAGCAAGGGCTGGGATGGCATGTGGACCAAGTCAGGCTTTAAAGTCAGAGCTGAGGACACAAGCATTAGAATCAAGAGTAAAATGACCTGTGAAGTGTAAATCCTAGGCTTTCAGAAATATACTGTTAGGTGGCTACTGAGTCAACTAGACTGCCACAATCTGCTTATCTCTAAGGGCTCCTGCTTGATCCTGATAGGTTTGGAATAAGCCAGGGATTCAGTATCTAAAGCCAGAAGCCATGAGCATTCTGAGAACCATTCCTCTTGATGCCTGATCTAACATAGAGTGGAAACCCAGCACTGTGAGAAAAGGATGGATCCCTGAGACTTCCCCATATTGCTGCTGAGGGTGGTGAAAACTGTAGACCATAAGCATCGAATACAGACAGTGGTTAGTCTTCTCTGAAGCCCAGAGTGAAATTGCCATTCCATCCTGTAGTTACTAATCATGTGACCTCAGGAAACCGTACCCTTTCTGGACCTCAGTTTCTGCACATGAGAAATGGAAACTACATCCCCCTGCCTGCCCTGCCCTCTAGCTGTGTGTTGTCAGAGCCGCTTTTTGCCTTTTCTCTACTGCTCTGTATTGCATGGGCTGACTTTAGAAACTTTTGACTCTGCTGTCTACACACTGGAGATGCTGGTAGGAGAGCAAAGGAGGCGAGATGAAATTTCTGCCCCATCGTCTTAAGTGGTGCCCCTTGGACTGATGCTTTCTCTGGTTTCAAGTACCTTCTGGGCTCTGGGACTCTACCCTGTTCCTTTTTCTGTCAATCTGAGGGTGCCTCATTACTGTCTCTTCAACCCCTCAACTCTCGCATTTTTGGTGTTAAGAATTTTCTCTGTTACCAGTTCTCTCTCTACCTCAAATCCTCCCTGGTGTAAGCATTGAGAAGGAACCTCCCTCCCATTCCCTTCTTGGGTCCTAACAAATCTTTCTTATAACATTGTTTTAAGGAATAGTGATTATTACAGACATGAGGCATTAAGTAGAATACAGGGTAAACCATAGAGTGTGCACATATGTTCCAAGTATGTATGGATGCAAAGGAACACCTGCCTTGCATCACTGTTCAATGTGCACATGTTCTGCATGACGTTCATTTGGTGACAGCACATCCCTCCCTATCTGTGCAATATTTCCAGAGTGAAGTCTTGTCCTCTCTGATGCTATCATAGTTAGCTTCAATTGTCAATCTGACACAAATGGAGAGTCACCTGCTTAAAGGAACTCACACCTGAGGAATTGCTGAGATCAGATTGGCCCATGGCCATTCTGTGAAGCTTTTTTTTAATTGCTAATTAATGTAGGAGGACCCAGTCCACTGTGGGTGGTAACATCCTTAGGAAACTTGGCCTGGGCTGCATAAGAAAGGTAGCTGGTGGAGCCAGAGGAAACAAGCCAGAAATCAACATTCCTCATGATCTCTGCTTTAATTCCTACCTTCAGGTTCCTGCCTTGGCTTCAGTAGATGATGGAGGGTAACCTACAATCCAAATAAACACTTAACTCCCCCAAATTGATTTTGCTCAACGTTTTATCACAGCAACAGAGAAACAAACTAGGGCAGGTGATCTCAAACGTGCTGGCACTGACTAGTGCCTATGGCTGAAAGAAAGCCTGATGTGCCCTGTGCATGCTCTGGGTGGTTTGTGATAGCACCCTGCTTCTGGGTGGTCCTAGGTTGGGCATGTACTCAGTGAAGCATCTGATGCTTCCTCAGAGCCAGAGCTCTGAGCCCGCAGCAGCTGTGGCAGGTTCCAGCTAGGTTCTCTTGGCAACAGTGAAAGCATCTTTATGTTCACCTAGAGAAATAAGAGCAGCACACACATCCACTGTTACTTAATAGGTGCCTTTGTGTTGCTTTGACAATACAAGGTTAACGTTCGTTTCAGTTAATGCCCGTTTCAGTGTTAACATTCAGAATCATGGAATGGGCCTCACAGCCAACCCTAGTCCTCAGGATAAATAGTCTTTTCCTCCTCGTCCTCCTATTTTCTGTTTTGTTGTATATTTTGAGATAGAGACTTACTCTCTAGTTCGGGTTGGCCTAGAAATTGCCATGATCCACTTGTCTGAGCTAAGTGTTAGAATCAGAAGCCTGTGTCACCATACCCAGATATAACACTCTTTACTTTTCAAATATATTTTATTTATTAATTTTTAAATTTTACGTATGTGTATTGTTTGCATGTGTGTAATAACTGCAACTGTTTCATGCAATACCTAGGGAGATCAGAAAAGCGTGCTAGGGGACAAACCCAAGTCCTCTGCAAGAGCAGCCAGTGCTCTTAATTGCTAAGCCTAAGCCATCTCTCCAGCCCCAACTCTTTTCTTAAAAGACAATCTGGGGTAGTGCCCCAGGTCTCCTTTGTATCATCTTTGGCATAGCATCTTGTCTCATTAGATCACGTGTACCTATTTGTGAAACAGGCAGGACTATACCTTCCTAGCAAAATTCCAGATCACAAGTCTGTATAAGCATTTAAAACTCAAGGACTTCTTGAAGTCAACAAATATCTCACTTGGATCTGTCTAGACTCTGGGGTTGCAGGAAACGAGGAGTCTCACGACCTTGTAGGACAGGCTAAGCTTCTGGAGTCCCCAAGGTCCTTAAGTTACCCTTTTCCTGCTTCTCATGCCAACGCAAACCCTGAGACTTGCATGGTTTTAGGTTCCATGGAAACTATATAGTTAGACCAAAACATGATTTGTGCAGCTCAGTTGGAAAATGAAAAAGGACACAGTTTCTCTTCTGTCCTGATCAGTTGCCTTAACAAAAGTCTCTTGTCTTGCCAAGACTGACCAGAGTTTTATATGTGAGACCTAAACATCACTAGTAGCAACCATCACTGCTGCCAAACTGTGGAGTAATGGAGGCACTCCTAAATGTGATGGTAAAATCAAAGCCCAAACTAAGTTGGGAATTGCCAAGCCAGAGCAGTTTATAGCTCTTACCCTTAAGGGACTAAGTGTTCTTGGGCTAATTCACCAGAAAGGGCTCATCCTAAACTGAAGAAGCTTTCCTTTTCTAGTAATTAACTTTTCTAAATCGTCCCATTTTTTTTTCCTTTGATTTTTCTTATATATAGTCCTGGTTTCCAAATCTTTGTTGAAATTTTTTTATTTTTTTCTGTAAAAGTGAAGGTCAGTTATTTATGAAACGAACATCCAACATGTCTTTCTGTCCTTCACTCCTTCCCTTTTCCAAATGGAAAGGCGGTAAGCACTTGTGTTGAAGTCAGTACTCCAAACTCTGTCACTCCTGTCAGCCTTCCCTTAAAGAAAAGGATTTCAAATATCCTACAGCATAGTTAACAGAAACCAAAGACCTACAGCGGACTGGACGTACCAAATCAGAGTACTGGTTCTCTGCACTGGAGAGCTCAAACCCACATGAACAAAAATTACAGCCTTTGTGGAATCATAAAGATGGACACAGAAAAGATACCAGCAGGTTTGAGGGGCCTATTTTGTTTCCTTTGATCAGCTCTATGGTATTTTCTTATTTAAGAGCTGCTGGTGTAAACTTTCAATGGCTTTCTCTTCCTCTCACACCATTTTTTCCCTTTTCCTTTACTCCCCTTTTTCTTTCTTCGCAGGTTGCTTCCTTGTGTAACATCAGCAATAATCACAGTGGTATTGTTGCTTAGGCAGTTTTGAGAGCCAGAAGTGGGCTATAATTGAAGAGTTCATTACCAAGATCAGTTGGTTCCCTGATTACGGTGGCAAGGTGAAATATTTATCCTCACCAAAACGCTGCTGCACAACCGTTTTCGAAGTCACCCACTTTTCACTTTTTTCATTCGAACCCCGATGAGCTTGTCAGTAAAATTAAAGGTATGTCATTCACTTCCTGCCTGCATTGCAAAGGACTATAAACCTGCCAACCTCTTTGATGAAATAAAAGGGTTTTATTTATGATTCATGTAGGAATATGAGGTTATTTTTATTCCGTCAGTACACTAATAATCAGACGAGGGCTCGGGAAATGAGGAGCCCACTGACAGGGAAGGCTCTGATAAAGGGGAACCCTCTAGGGTGTTTGCCCCTCTTTGTAATCTTTTTTTCTAGTGTGAGGTTATGAGCGTGGCAGAGTGTGAGCCAGCTATAAGGCTTGGCTGCAGGAACAAAGACCATCGCAATCTGGCAGCACTTGGGATGCCATCCTATGAAGGAGGGGGCAGAGGGATGGGGGGTGAGCAGTCCTTTCCATAGAAAAAAAGTTTGTGCTCCGGCCTCAGGTTAGCAATTTGGAGCCTCCCCAGTTTCCTGTGATGTCTTCAGTTCAAAAGATAGTTGATCCTCTAGCCTGCACTCCTACTGGGCATCCTAGCCAAAGTTAAATAAAATAATAATAATGTAAAAAGTAAAAGAAAGAAAGAAGAGCCAATTGGCCAGGTTCCTTCCACAGTCATTAACCATTTCTTCCTGCCACCAATGTCCTTGTTGAAGGTGATCTGACTTAAAGGCAAACAAATGTGGCTGAGTACATTTCAAAGGACACCCTTGCCTTGTTATTTCAAATACTCCCATAATTTGGGACTCCTTTCATCTTTGTTCCTGCTCTAGGAAGTACTTGGAAGTTATTTTAATTCAAGTTGGGGGTAAATTCTCATTCTTCCCCATTACTCCCAATGAGAAGACCTCAAGCAATTCTGAATAACAAGTCATCCCAGCATGAACTGGGCAGCATTAAGGCCCTTGATTTGTTCAGCAGTGACATCTTGGCAGAGAAACACAAAACCAGACAACCTACTGAGGATGAAGGGCGAGGAAGTTCACTGGGGAAGGAAAATAATACTAATCCTTTATTCAATAAGTGAAAAGTGCATTTACAATAGCACTCCTAGTTCAGGTGGGGCCACGGCGGTGGCGGTGCTGCTGAAAGATATGTTCTGATGACACAGTGGTGGTGAAGTGTTACCCTTGCATCTGTATCCAGATGCACACAGATCTTTATCTACCTGGAGAAGACACAAGGCTGGTTGGAAAAGCAGGTGCCTTGCCTTCAGAATCCAGGCTTCATCCCTAATATTTGCCCTTCTCACACCTTACACAACGGTGACTTTTCTAGGGGTTATTTTGTACTACTGACTGAAACCTGTTTTGAGTAGCAACAGAACATTCTCCCAGGTTAGCCCAGTTCCTAGAGGTACATCTGCAGGGGTAAAAGCTCTGGTTGCTCCAAAGAAACCAAGACTGGGGTGCTATACCCTGAGAGGTATACACCAACTTCACCCAGCATCTGTTTGGGCAAAAGAGCCAGGACATGGATTTTACCTTTCACCTTGTGCCACTGCAAAGAAAGAGAAAAATGTCCTTAGCAACCATCTGATCAACATCATTCATCTCTTAGAGACTTCACTCTCTTCTCCATTTTTTTTTTCCATTTTCAGTATATAATCTGATAAGGTACCCACTTGGTTTGAGAGAAACCGTGATGTTTGTAAATGCCCTTGACTGGAATCCTATTAATTCTGTATCCTGGCCTATGTCCACAACTAAACTTTGTGGTGGTGTTGGCCAGTGACCTACTCTCTGATGGCCTCAGTTTCATCATATCTAGAATGAGATTCTTTCAGCCCTTGCTTGACTGCTTAAGCAGCAACTGAGATGTTGGTTGTGAGTGTCTGGGAAAGGATAAAGCTTGATGCAGAGTCAAGCTTCTTTATGTGTGAAATTCTACATTCACAAGCACACTTTGTCGTAATGTGTACCAAACCGATACCCTAGAGCTCGGTTCTAGAAATGGTTTTTCATCTTAGATAGGAGCTGCCCTTCATATGTGGGAAGGACCAGGAATGATGTAGTCAGAGAGGTAGTTACCTCCATTCCGTGGTTGGCAGTCACAGTAAACTTCAATTAGAGAAAATAAATGGCCAAGATATCACCGTCAGAACAAAGTGTAAGATGTCCTGAGTCCCAATGCATTTTAGACTACCAGATATAGAGATCCAAAGGCCATATGTAATTTTAAAGTTGGTTGCATTTATTATTTATTTATTTATTTAGTGTGTGTGTGTGTGTGTGTGTGTGTGTGTGTGTGTGTGTGTGTGTGTGTGTATGTATGTAGATGGGCGGCATGTACCACAGTGTGCTTGTTGCTTATGGAGGTCAGAGGACACCATGCAGGAGTCATTTATATGTATTTATTAATACATTATTTATTTGTGTGTGTTGTGTTTGTGTTTCTGTGGGTATGTGTATGTGGACACTCACGGCAACTCGCAGCTCTCTTCTTACACTATGTGGGTCCCGCGGGCCAAACTCAGGTCGTCAGGCATGGAGACAAGTGCTGATTTTCCACCTTTGAGCCATCTCTCTGATTCCATACACATTTCTATTGAAATTGCACAAAAGTGCGGAGCCCTCCAGTTAGTCACTATGAACTAACAAAAGAAAAATCTGGAAGATTTAGTTGAGAAACCACAGCATCTCTCCTAATCTAAATATTGGTCTTTCAATGTAGCATCTTTCGCCTCTTTCACCGGAGAGAAGTAGACACAGGAAGTGGGTCTTACCTCGATCACCCACAACCCCAGAGCACACCTCTCACCGCTGTCCAGCGCCAGGAGCTGGGGCAGGGAGCTGCTCCACCAGCCCCAGATTTCATTCTCAGCAGAAGGTTCGTTACACCGCCTTTATCAGCACTGAGGTTTACAGCTGAAGCCATAGGAGAGATCCGTGTGAAACACGAGCTGGGAGAGAGGCACTGCGTCTCGCCATTAATAAGCCCTCTTCGGGGATCCGGCATTAGCGAGATTCAGCGGATCATGGAGCACAGGGGGATCATTTTTACATGATTACTCTAAATTCTTAAACCAGAGGCTTAAGAGACAGGCTTCGCACAAAAGCAGCCGTGGGAATTGTTGAATGATTGGTACAATACTTGCAGAGGGTTAAACCACTTCAGGTAGCTCCACTGTGGGGCTCACAAGCCGGTATTCAACTACCTGCTTTCCACCCAGAGAGAAAAGGAGGAAGCAGTGTTACGAGGCAAAGAGAAGGATTTTCTCACTCTGTCAGCCATAGGCGCTCCTCATTAGCAGAGTAGCAGCCCTGTGCTCCCTTCTTCCGCCCCTGCAAGACTTGCTCAGCTTCTCACCAGTTGAGTGTTTTGCATTGTCTGCACTTTAACATTAAGGTCACCAGTTGTCCTTAAAGAGGACTGAACTTTATCTCTGCCTGTTCTTCTCTACAGACATTGCAGGATTGGTTAGAACGACTGGTTCAGATAACCAGGCTCGTGCACTCGGCTGAAACATGCGTCCATTTTCCAAAATAGCATGCAGTCTTAGCAAAGGAAATAAGGGTGCTATTTCTTGTCTTTCTTAATTCAAAATTTCAAAGACTTGTATTCTTTCTAGGCTTCTCTGAAGATCACAGGACTAAATGTCTACTGGCCTCCCTGTTCACACATCAAGTAGGATTTGAGTCATTCAGAGCAATGGCTGTCTGCTGTCAGGCAAAACAAGCCAACACTCAAATAAGGACATTTCCTCAAGGGAAAAGGAATGCATGCTTCTGTGTGTTTCTGAAAGTGCTGAAGACCCAGAAGATGGACCAAAGTCTCCACACACCTTCAGTATTTGAACAGTAAAATGCATCTTTCATCTGATTGGAAGTACAAAGGGCAGTTTTGAAGCCTGTACTGTGTTCTCTTCTTGTTCCAAAGTTGGTGTCATTTCCTCTCGTTGAGCGACTACGTCAATGAAGGCAGGGACCCTGCTGCATTCACCCCACAAACAGTCAGGGCCTCTAGCACAGCCCTGGGCAAACTTCAGTACTGGCTAGCTGACCACAGCGGGCATGCAATTTGGAATTTTCCAATGTTTTTCCCAATGTCACTAACATTCATTTAAAAACTTTTCTTTTTTTAATATTTTATTATTTTTACTTTATGTGTATGAGTGTTATGCCTGCATGTAGGTTAGTGCACCCGTGTTGTGCAATGCCTGTGGAGGACAGAAGAGGCTGTCAGATTCCCTGGAACTGGAGTTATGGACAGTTGTTAGCTGCCATGTAGGTGCTGGGATTAGAACTGGGGTCTTTGCAAGAACAGTCAGTGTTCTTAACCGCTGAACCATCTTTCCAGCCCCTCATTTAAAGACTTTTCCAAATATTCACATTGTATATGTAGGTATCCAAACTGTTATGGACTAAATTGTGTACCCCTTCCTCATTCCTAGGTTGAAGTAGTACCTGCCACTGTGACTGTATTGAAGGCAATAAATAGGGTTAGATGAGGTCAGAAGGGTGGGGCCCCTATCACTCTAGGCTGCTGTCCTTACATGAAGACAAAGAAAATACAGAGATTCGTTCTCTGCATACACTAAGAGAAGGCGCACTGCAAGCCGAAGAGAGGTGCCTCCTCAGATACCAGCTACTGCTACCTTGATCATGGACTTCCAGCCTTCAGAGCTGTAAGAAAGACAATGAATTTGTTCCTTAAGCCACCCAGATGCTCATATTTTGTTATGTCCTCTTCAACAGACAAATGTACATACCTACACATTTTGCAAAGAACTTTGTGAGTGGTCAAAGCAGTGTCAGAAGCAGGAATAAAATGCATGCCTGTGTTTCCATATGCTCAACATGCTACTATATAGGGTGTATGTGAAATACTGGAGAAGGAGAAGGCTTTGGGGCAAACAAATGAAGTCATACTATTAACTATTATATCCCCCTCTGCTTGTTGATCTAGCTGAGGTAGAACAGAGGCCTTGGGTCTGAAATAACAGGAAGTGAAAGAACATTGACAGCATCCTCTAGAAGCTGCATAGCTCAAGAATCTGAAAATCAATCATAAGAGAAAGTTTTCTGCAGAGCTATTGACTTCCCCGAAGTGATATCTTGTTTTATTTCTCACAGATGCTATGTATAAGTGTGTGTGTGTGTGTGTGTGTGTGTGTGTGTGTGTGTGTGTGTGTGTAATATAGAGAGCTGTTCAGAACTTCTGGCATAAAAACTAACAGGAATGGTAACTATTAAGACAATAGAATGGCAATATGGAAAATACAGTTATTCTTCCATATCAAGAAAAATTTCAGATGAATCCAGATTTAAATGTAAGATTAGCTAAAATGGTGTAAAAAAGCTAATGAGAATGTTTATATAATTTGGAAGTAGGCAAGATATATCCAATGTGAAGTTGAAAATGAAAATTATAAAAGCACATTTTAACCTCACAACAGTCAACAGTATCTGTGTAACAATAAAAGCAACTGGTTAAAAATAACCATGAATATTTTTACTTGTCTGGGAACATATTTGCAAGTATGTAGTTGTGCTGGATAGCTTTAGTATCAACTTGACACACCTGGGTTGAGGGAGCCTCAATTGGGGAATTGCCTCTATTGGGCTGGCCTGTCGCCATGTCTGAGGGGTATCTTCTTGATGAGTGATGCAGGAGGGCCCAGCCCACTGTGGGTAGTGCCACCCCTGGGCAGGTGGGCCAGTGTTGCATAAGAAAGCAGGCTGAGCAGGGACCAGGAGAGCAAGTCAGTAAGCAGAGCTCCTCCCTGGCCTGTGCTCCAGCTCTTGCCTCCAGGTTCCTGCCCTGCTTCCTACCTTGGGCTCCCTGATGAATTACGACCTGGGAGATGTAAGACAAATAAACCCTTTCCTCCCCAAGTTGGTAGTGGTCAGAATATTTTGTCACAGCAATGAAGAAACAAACTAGAACAGAAACTGGTACCAGAGAGTGGGATATTGCTGTGACAGACTGACCTTGGTGTTTTGGGGAGGACTGTGGAAGTGTTTTGAACTTTGGGCTGGAAAAGCTATTGTTTACTCAGAGTTTGTTGCTGTGGAGCTTGGAACAGTTATGCTGAAAGAGTTGTAGATGATGGAGGCCTGGCTTGTGAAGCTTCAAAGGGAAGCAGAGACTATCAGGGCTGTTTGTGTGAGATTCTGGATTGAGAAGCTGTGGGTTCTGGTTGGCTGGGGCTAAAGAATCAGCTGTCATTAAGAAGAGACCAGAACCTGAAGTAAAACCTTTGCTTTACTGGGACAATTGATGCTGGTTAGCTGGGGATGAAAAATCAGCTGTAAGTAACAAGATACCAGCATCACTGTGGTGAAATCTGGGAGGTATTTCCTGAGGGTCAGCACACAGAGGGGACCCAAGTCCTGGAAGCAGGACTTGGTAATATGTAAGAGTCTCCTGAATGGTTCTGGTGTTGAAAGCGTGAAGGGGTCACAGAGAGCAGCTGAAGCTTGGCACTCTGAGGCCAGGGAAGGCCATAGGTGAAAGTGCAGCTTCAGTTGCAGTGAAGACCCCAGGACTGAAGGGGTCATGGAGAGAATCTGAGGCTTTGCACCCCAGAGGCAAGAAGAGGCCATTGGTGAAGGTGTAGCCCCAGTTTCAGTGGTGACCCCAGCTTTTTGAAGATGCCGGGACCATGGGACAACCACCAAGAACAACAGTATGTGTGGAATGGAGCTGGCCTGGGTCTGCGAGACAAGCTGAGTGTGCTGTGGATGGCAGAGTCAGAGAAGTGGAGCTGCCAGGACCCTTTGGAGCCCAGAAGATCGTGAGTGAATCCCAGATGTCCAGCCCCGAGCTACTTTGCTGGACTTTGGTTTTGCTTAGGTGTGCCCGATTCTTCCCTTTGAAATAAGACAGTACTTGTTTTGGATTTTACAGAAGCCCACCCACAGTTGAGACTTTTAAAAGAGACTATGGACTTTTAAGTGTTTGGATTTTTTAAGGACTATGGGGTTTTTAAGGTTGTACTGTTTTATGTTGTAATGTTAATGTTAACATCATATCTTGCAAGGGACAAGAATTGGAAAGCTTATGGTTTAATAGTGATGTGTCTGTGTGTCAAGTTGACAAGGGGTCAATTGTACTGGATAGCTTTAGTGTCAACTTGGCACACCTGGGTTGAGGGAGCCTCAATCAGGAAATTTTCCTCCATTGAAATGGCCTGGGGCCATGTCTGTGGGGCATTTTCTTGATTGTTGAGTGATGTGGAAGGGCCCAGCCCACTGTGGGTGGTGCCACCCTTGGGCAGGTGGGCCTGTGTTGGATAAGAGAGTGAGCCAGGGGCCAGGGGAGCAAGCCAGTAAGCAGTGTTCCTCCATGGCCTGTGCTCCAGTTCCTGCTCCCAGGTTCCTGCCCTGAGTTCCTACTTGGGCTCCCTAATGAACTGTGACCTGGGATATGTAAGCTAAATAAACCCTTTCCTCCCCAAGTTGGTAGTGGTCAGAGCATTTTGTCACAGCAATGAAGAAACAAACTAGAACAAGTAGTCAACACAGTGTCAGTAGATTTAACGTATATCCGATTATATATTGTACTAAGTGATAATATACAGTATAGCCCACAAAGCGTTAATGTTTTATTTGAAGAGTTCTTTTCTGCTATTAAGGTAAATAAATGTTACAACAATATAGTGGCCAAAGAAATTGAATAAGTAATAGATAAATTCAGAATCCTCAATAGAAAACATACACAGGTAAAAAAGTTCAGTTTTCTCTGCAAGTCAGACAACTACTCATGAAAACAATAAAAATAGTTTTTCTATCAGAGCATATTCAAATGTTTTTTTTTCTTATTTATAATATCCACACTGGAAGGGTGTATTCTCTCACTTTTATGAAGCAACGGTGAAGGGATAAATCAAGAAACAATCCTTGGAGGTATTTGACAATTTATCAAAGCCTTAAATTCCATTACCTTCTGACTTGGGAAATCCGCTATGAGGAATTTGTCCTTTGGAAGTGTTTGAACAAGTAGCCACAGGTACAGAAATGTTCACAAGTGTGTTCACAGGGAAGCACTGGGGAGAAATTGTTGACTAGGCTGCTGGCTGAGTAGCCACACATCTATTTAACAAAAATAGCCATTAAACATGATGACGAGGAGACGATGAATTTGCTAACACACCAAATCATTCGTGATCTGTTGATAAGTGAAGAAAACCTGTAATATGTAGTATGTACATGTGGGTGTGAAAAATCTTGAGGCTTACAGCAAAATTTATCATTTTAATATAGGTCATCCAAGAGTGAGTTTGGATTGTCCTTTAATTTTAATTTATCTGTGTTTCCTAATTTTCTAGCAATAATGTACTTTCCAGTGATGAAGGGAGTAGGATGGAAGGTCAGGGGTCAGTTAGAGAAATATGTTTTGAAATGGAAGCAATATGAGAGACATGGCTAAGTGGGCTGCTCTGAGCATGTTTTAGTGTGGACAGCACTATCATGTGAAACAAACATTCAGAGGCTTTGTCACAAGAACAGATTCTAGAACCACCCTCAAATCTATTTGATCAGAATCTCTGAGATGAAGTCTAGAGATCCATCCATTTGGCAAGTTCTCAGGTCCTTCTTCTGTGTGGGACTGGCTGAGATGGACTGGCTAGAGGACTGAGGACAAATGATGTTCATTTGCACCGAGTGACACTTTCGAGCAAGGTGTCTTCCTATCAGTGCAGTGACTAGTAGGTGTTCTTTAAGGTCCCTGAGGGATGCAGCTCAGAGCATCCAGGTTGCAAGGAGAAAAATTCTTTACCCCAGCTTGTCCCCTTTCCTGCCTCTCCCTAGAGTTTCCTCTTCTGCTTTCACAGGTCATAGAATTTACCCTGATCTCTAACTCTCTTTGCACATAGTGAATGCCTCCGGACACTTTCAAAGGACAACATAGACATTATTCTTAGGAAATGAAGTCCAAGAGTTGAAGAGAAATAGCCTACTTAGAAGCTGCCATGGGGCAACTTCAGTATAGAAGTAAAAAGAAAAGCGTCCCAAAACCCTGAAGCTCTGACAAGTGTGATGTTGGGTTGGAATGGATTGAGGGGAAGAGAAAAGGGATCCTTTTAAATCAGCCAGTTCTCCAGGGGTGTGAGAAGCCAATACTAAGTTTTCCATAAGTTTAAGTACAACCTTTGAATCTGCAGGTCCTTTAGACTGACGATAAAATGATACCCCCAAGTATATGGTTGCTCCCAAATGCCACAGGTCAATCGTGGCTAGCATTTAATTGCTTTTGTAAATTACCAGCAGGTGGTGCAAGAGTCCCCAAGTCAGTGAACTTCCCCTCCACATGGCTTCTGCTCTGGGGAGTCTCTGTCAATAGCCTTCCCCTCCTCCTTGCAAGCGCCTCTCATAATCCTTACATGGCTCGAATAATCACAAGGGAACAAGAAGTGTCTTTAAAACGCATTTTGTACCTTTTAAAATGTGTTAAATATAAATGTAGAATCAAAGAAACATGCATTAATTATAGAACTGTGTTAAGGAACAGGAAAAAAAATAAATCCCATTACTAGCGTAGCCAGCAGAAACACAAGCTTTCCCTGTTGGCAAAAGAGGAATAGAGAATTTTTTAAAGTAAAAATCTTCAGGAATTAATGCCCTTTACCTCCCACCAAGAAGATTGTAAATATGGATTTGGGAGAAAGATTGTCGGGGAAAGGATTAAAGGAACCCAACAGGAAACCCTAAAGGAATGAGAGTATATGAACTTGGCCACTCTCTGAGAAGAACTCAGTGCTCCACTGGTGATAGAAGTAAAGGAAGAATCTGCAGGTGGGAATTCCCAAACCGATGTTTCTGGCAAAGCAGGGGTGGGGGAAAGTACCTTAAAGCACCAGGAAGTCAGAGGGAACCTGAACAGGGCCACAGCTCCTAAGTTAAGGGAGAGGTTGGGTAGAAAGGACTAGGACTTGATCTACTTGAAGCAAGATGGAACTTAATGCTCTGAGTGAAACTGTCACAAACTAGCTTTGCAGGCCCCAGGCAGCTGGGTTAAAGAGATGTAAGGAACCCCAGGATTGTGAATAGTCACATGCCACATGCAAGAATTCAGATGAAGAGAGAGATGCCATAATCCTGTGATTACAGTCATAGATTCCAGTTCAGAAATAGAGAAAGCTCACATCATCAAAAAGCATGCAACTAATGCAGTTATAAGTATTTGCATAAATCTGATAAAAACTTAAAAATGACCCTATAGTCTTATAAAAACAGAGCTCCGAGGTGAAATGGTAGACTCACAAGGTGGAATGTAATCCAGGAAGAATTATTCATGAGATCGTCCCCCATTTCAGAGTTTTTCTCACAGATATTTATTTTTCTGAAGTCACTAACTATTCTGGCAAAGAAACTTACAAAGGCCACAATCAGACCTTGCTATGGTGGTGAGTTTGACCAACTTCTTCAAACTGTTATGGTGTACTATGTTAAAGCCACAAATATAAGCCTCTGCTCACAGGGAAAACCCAGGTGTTCCTCTGAAAGAAATGGTTAAAGGGCATATCACAAATGTGAGCTGGGTGGAAGACATGAAATCTATTCCATTTCATTTATTTACATTTACTTACATTTACAGAAACCATAGTTTATAGATATGTTTGTTAGAAAATGCAGCTAAAGTATGATTTGTTATTTGAAATTAAGGCTTGTTGTGACAACTCATGAGATGCGGATCGTCACTAAGATGACTGGGGTACATAATGAAGTACAGAGACAGGTAGGGGTGGGCGATGCATGCAGCTAACCAGACATCAGAACTGCACCAGCTGCTGTGAATTCCAGCGTTGTCCATAAAGGACGGACTAAAGTCCTCTTCAGCACTAGTCCTGCAGCACGTGTTGCCTCCGTACCTGGAGGCAAGGAGGGAAGCCAGGGTCCAACAGAGTACTGGCAGACAGAGGCTGAGTGGAGCTGTAGGCGGAAGCAGAGGTAGTTGGGTACTTTTTCTCCACAAAGTCTTTCAACTTTCCTGACTTCTCTAACTACATATCTCTCTAGTTTCATGTGGTAGTACCCCCTCCCCACTTTTTTGATGTTTTTTTGAGACAGGGTTTTCCTGTAGTCCCTGATGGCCTAGCACTCACTGTGTAGACCAGGCTGGCCTTTATCTCACAAAGATCCACCCGTCTCTGCCTCTGCCTCTTGAGTGCTGGGATTAAAGGCATGAGCCACCATGCCAGGTTCCCACTTTTTTTAAATGAAAAGATATTTCTCCTCCCCACAAAACTGAATGTTACTTGAGAATACCTCTCCTTCATGGCTCATATCAGTCAACAAGAAGCTGCATTTTTTACTGATCTGTTTCTACCATACTGAAATGTATGAAAGGCGAGGATCATTAGCTACTCTTCTGCTGTGTGTGCTGAAAATATCACAGGTTACACAGTAAGTATTCGATAAGAAAAGAAAAAAAAAAAACTTCCCATCTCAGTATTTCCTATTTTGATATGCAGACCTCTCCTTTTTCTCTGAAGACAAGTCTAGGAATGTCTACCAGAAAGATAAAGATTCTCTGTGTGCTATTGTTCTAATTTTTCTGTTTTATTTTCCTTTACTGCTGCTAAGCACACAAATGAGTGGGGCGCTCTTGACAAGCACCATCATTCTCACAAGCTGAATGTATTCTTTACTCAGTGTTTTCTCAACACCCAAGTTCATGAGGCCTAGAGGGCTGGTACTCCTTTCTTCTTGAAGTTTCCTTTCTCTCTAGCCTTCTGTGACTCTGCATTATCTTGTTTCTGTTCCATTATCTTGTTTCTTCAGAGAAGTGCCTACAACACAAGGTACCTATTGTTTTGTAACAAAATCCTCCTAAATGTAACAGGTTAACATAACAATATCTATTATTTCCCAGCTTCTGGGGTAAGCAGTTGAGGAGTAATTTAACTGGATTCTTCACTCCTTGGCCTCTTCAAGGTTGTCACCAAGAGGATAGCTCCTGGTGTCACACAAAATTACCAAGTGAGCTCTTCAGAGCTCCCTCAAGGGTTCAATGACGGGATGTCCTCCCTCAGGGACTATTGTTTACGGTCTTAGCTCCCCTCTGACTGTTGGCCCTAGGATAGCCATTGTTCCTTGCATAGTGACTACTTCCATCAACACAATATGAGATGAAACAGCAAAAGAAAAGTTCTAAAACCATGGACACCAAATTCTCTTGATTTTTACTATGCCTGATAGTTTAATACTTTAATCTTACACAGAAGTGTGTGTGTGTATGTGTCTGTGTGTCTGTGTGTGTGTCTGTGTGTGTGTGTGTCTGTCTGTCTGTCTGTCTATAATAATCTTACGTAACCACTACCGGACTTCAGCTGTACCTCAGTACCTGGCTTAGCATACATGTGTGACGCCCTGGATTTAATCCCCAGCACTGAAAAAACAAAACAAAGCAAAAAACCTCTACTTTACAAAACGTTGTTACCTTATAAGATGCTATACCTATTTGATGTACCAACTTGATAAATCTGAGGATAAGAAACCTACCCCACTGTCAAGGCTATCTATACATACACCCAGCATTAAAAAAAAAAAAAAAAAAAAACCCTTCTAAGTATTTCCACTCTCAAGCTCAATGTCTAATCAGTCCCTGCTCTCTCTCTCTGTTCTTCCTGTGTTAAATTCCTCCCATCCTCTGCTCAGCATCTTTACCCTGCTCGGGCTATAATAACTGGACTTTCATGGCAATTGTGACATTTTCCAAGATTGTCAACAAAATGACCTCTAAGAAGTTGTCTTAAAACATAATTTTATGACTCTAGCATATTTCTTAAATTTTTACTTTATTTTTTAACAACTGTGGCTTTAAATATAATTTGACATAATTTGGATTTGCAGGATATTTGAATGAAATTTATAGGTTCTTGTATAACCTTCAACAAATTCCTAAACTACTAATGTATTATTACTTTGACTTTTTTTAGTTTATCTACTTATTTCCATTGAATTTTAAATATCTATTTCCAACTTCTCAATTTGACATTGGAGGCTTTAATGTATTTTGGAACCAGATTTAGTACCAAGAGATAGACTGTGTCCAATGATGTGGGTTCTGCCCTGCCCTCTTGATCAAATGTGGAAGTCAGAGTGATCATCTCTGAACCTCTGAAATATTTTGCTTGTTACAATTTTTTCTAACATTATTTGCACAGAAAATATTTTCTAAGTTTGTTTTATTTATGAGCAACAATACATACATCTTCACATTCACATTTCCTAGTACTTTTGATTCACATAAGATCTGGCTTAAAGAAAAGAAAAACAGTAAGCGCTTTTGGGGGGAGGGAGGGGGGCAGGGCTTGTTCTCATAATTAAAATTAATAATCAACTCAAAATTATCTGAAATCACCTTTAGGTAAAAATTGTATACATGAATGCATGATTATACTCTGATCAAAGATACTAAGCATTGTAGAAAGAGAGAAAGGAAGGAAGGAAGGAAGGAAGGAAGGAAGGAAGGAAGGAAGAAAGATTAAGTAAACTAGGAAAAATTGTCACTTAGAATGGAAGTGGGTTTTGCTGGTCTGGACCCCAGAATAGGAGGGTCTAAGGAGGTACTATTGTTTGTATTTAAACAAGTTCTGTCTAGTGTAGGTGGGCCTAGGTTCTTAAGACCAAAGAAACAACTTAATACAACCTGAAAATTTTGACTTATGGTCTTAACTGCATAAAAGAGCTTCTACTTTGCTTCCAGTTGGAAAATAAAACACTTAAAAGTGCCCTTTCCATTAAAGGTCTTCTGTTCTATGGAGGTGCAGCCATCAGCTTGCTTAATTTTTCCACATAACTTTCAAAAGTAGTAGACATTTCATGATACACTGTTAGATTCAAACTTTTCATTTACTTTTAGATATCAGTCCGGTCCAATCCAGAGTGTCAGATTTATATCAAACTCCCTTTCTTTGGTAAGCCAAGCTACAAATGGTGGTTTGTATCTGTATGTTGTGTAGATGTGGAAGATGAAAAGAAGGGAGTTGTGATTATATTATGTGTGTGTGTGTGTGAGTGAGTGTGTGTGTGTGTGTGTATGTGTGTGTGTGTGTGTCTGTATGTCATAGTCAGGGTCTAGTTGTATAGTCCAAGCTGGCCTTGTACTCAAAATTTTCCTGAAGGCTGATATTAAAATTATGTACCACCAAGTCTGCCTGCTTGTTCATTTTTACATTTCCCATATTTTCTTCTAAGTACTGACTCTTCTGGTATTAGGAACAATGAAGAGGGATGCTTTATTTAAAAAAAAATTAATTACATGTATGCATGTGTTACTGCGTTTGAGAATGTGGATGTGAATCTAGCACCTGAAGTGGCCAAAAGAGGGCATCAGATCCCCGGACCTGGAATTGTAAGTGGTTGTTACCTGCCTGATGTGGGTGCTGGGACCAGAACTCAGGTCTTCTGGAAGAGCAACAGGAATCGTAACTGCTGAACAATCTCTCCAGCTCCCAAGGGAGATGATGTTTTTAAATGTCTCACTGTTTTGAACCCAGTAAAGGAACAGACACATCCAGAGCTCACCTCTAAACTGGGCATGAGTGTAATTGATGTAAACCAGGACAAAGAGTTTGAGAACCAAACCAAAGTCACAGGAGGATCTTTGTAAGGTACACATGCAGGAATATACCAAGCATTATGACAAAACTAAAGATAAATTAAAGAGTATAAATTTTCAATGGTTGTTAGAATAATTGGATGCTAACATGAAATAAATAAAATAAAATAAAACTATGTTTTTCATAGAAATATTGTTCAGTGGGGCTAGAGATGGTTCAGCGGTTAAGAGCACTGAATCAGATTCAGTTCCCAGCACATACATGGTGGCTAACACCTGTCCTCAATTCCCATTCCAGAGGATCTGACACCCTCTTTTGGCTACCATGGGTACTGCATGCATGGAGTGAACTTACATACACGCAGGCAAAACACTCATACATATTATATGTTTGAAATGTATTATGGGCTTAAATATAAAGCACAATAACAAAGTTTCTAGAAGGAAGTGGAGGAGATGCTCTATATGATTTAGATTTTGTAATACACTTTTAGAAATAATATTATGATCACATATCTATGAAAAATGGATAAATTATACTTTATGAAAATTGAAATCTCCATGAATAACAGCTACTAAGAGAATAAGAAAAAAAGTCACAAACTGGTACAACATATTTGTGAACTATATATCCAATGCAATAGTTGCATGCATAATACATAGACAATTTTTAATTCTCAACAATAAGAAAATACACAAATTAATAAAGAATTAGGCAAAATCTGAAGAGATATCTCAGATATGTAGATGGCAAAGAATCAGAGTAAAAATAAAAGCTCAATATCATTCATCAAACAGAAGAGGTTGGGGAAATGACTCAGGGTATAAGAGCAAGGACCTCAGTTTTTACCTGTATAGTCCAGTACCACGTTCACATATCTATAACCCCAACACTGGAATTCAAGAAAGATTGGCAGAGACAGGTGGATCCTAGGGACTTCCCACCCAATGATCCTAGCCAAAATAGTGCATTTCACTTTCAATAAAGAGACCCTATCCCAAAGAAATAAGAGTGAATGTGATAGTGCAGGAAACTGAATGCCTCGTGTGTTTGTATAAACCTTTGATTTTTCCTTGGTCAAAGACTTATAGACTACATTTTTGTTAGCATGTTTCAGGGCTGTCTGTTCTGTGCTTTTGATTTATAATTATCTTGTTAATACCATCTTGATTATTGTAAATTTATACTGTTTCAAGTTGGGTAATGACAATCATTGAATTGTGTTCTTCATTAGTGTTGTGTTGTCTTTTGTGTTTTTTGTTTGTTTGTTTTCATAAAACCTTTATTTGTTGCTATCCACGAAATAGCTTCCTGGGATATTTATTGAGAGTCTGTGGAATATGTAAAGGAAGCTGAGAAGATTCAGCATCTTAAAATACTGAAACTTCCAATCAGGGAACTCGAACAGTTCTCCATTAATTTCGATTTCGATTCTTTAATCAGATTTTTATGGGTTTTTGGCACAACATTCCAACATATTTTGTTGAATGTAAACCAATGAATAATAATTATCATTTTAACCAATAAGTAATAAATTTAGTAGTTCTGCTTTCTAAAAGAAGCAGAACACTTATTTAAAGAATGAAAGTAATCCCTTATTGTTCTTTTCTCTCAAAGAGATCCTAAAATAAGGGGAAAACTACGGTTCGAAATTTAGCAAACCACTGCACATAAAATCATCTTAGCAACTGCAAAATCTGAGAAGAGGAGATGGGCATAACACCCCGTGCCTGTAATCACAGTGTTTGGAGACTGAAGCAGAAAGATTTCCATGAGTTTGAGGCCAGCTTGGACTGCAGAGGACTCCCAGGGCAGTCTGGCTGCAGGGCTACTGAGTGAAACTCTGCCTCAAAACAAAAGTTTAAAAATCTAGGACTTGTTGGAAATTGATATCTTTAAACTAGACAGATTATAAGGATAGTGTTCCAAACTTAGGAGAAACCCATACAAAGCTAGCTAAGACCCAAATCCTCAGTAGCAAAGATAGGACATCCCCATCCCCAGTGCCTTTGCTCCGCTGTACACAGCCTCAGCAGTGGGCTGGCTGTTGGCATCCCTCCTGCTCTGTGGGAGAAACACTTTTTCTACCTCTTCAAATCTGGATTGGCCCTGTGACTTCTTTTGTCCAATCAAATGTGGCAGACATTTGTCTAATCAAATGTGGCAGACATGACTGTGTAGCCAGTCCTTAAGTGGCCATGAAGTTGCATGTTCACCCTGTTGGAAAACTGCCTTCAGAGCATCAGAATGAAATTTGTCTCTCCTACTAAAAGACAGAAGACTTCACAAAAGATTATCAGGGAACGTCAAAAAAATAGCACCAATATGAGAATGACGTCTTTTAGAAACTTTCAGCCTACCAAACTTTCTGGGGAAGAGCAATCACCTAAGGAAATCCTAGTTAAAAGTGGAGAGGATCCAGCCAGCCCAGTGACCACGAGAAACAGGAAATTGCTGTTATTTCAAGGTACTAAGTTTAGGATTGTTTGTTATGCAGCAAAAAGAGCTGACAGAGCACCATAAAGCAGAAATATTTATGTCTTGAAGTTCAATAAGAAATGCAAGAGGCCACTTGTAGACTCTGAAGTCCTGATCCCAAAGCTCTACCGGCTTATGATTGAATACAATTTGAATAATTGTATAAAAGAAACAAAGGTGTCAGACAGGTAAAACAGCATGAACACAGGCAACAGGCATAAACAGACAAGCCAACAGTGGCAGTAACAAAAACCAAGCTCTTCTTTCAAATATTTTTCTTTTCAAACAAAACAACTCTGTGTTTCTTTCTCTAAGTCTTCCACAATTTCCCCCTACTGGGGTTATATTTAGTGTGTTCATCTGGAATAGTAAAATTAGATTGTAAGTTCCGAAGAGTAGGAGAGATAGAAAGGAGACCAGCATTCTGTGAACAAGTGCTGTGTATTAGGCTCTTGGCTCTGGTTAAGCTCACTTTATCATCAGAATATTCCTGTGCCACTTGTATTTTCCACTGGTATTTTCCCATGGTTGACAAAAGACACAACTAAAGGCCTGGACTTTTAAGAAACGTGCCAAAGTTCACCAATCTAATAAATGGAATAGCTTTGTCTGCCCTCCCCCAATCCCCGCTTCAAAATCCATGCATTGTCACAGCCATATAAATCCAAATACTACCGGTGCTTAATTTATTTCTAGGAATAATGCAAGTATTCAAAATGTCTCTCCCTTGAAATTTAGGAGAACTCTTCCATGATGAATATTTTACTAATCTTTGACTCTAGCTATGTTAATAGTTCTCTGTGATCAGCCCCCTTCCATCATGTGTCCGTTAACTCAACTCAGTTGGTCATTGATGAGCTCTACCAAGTCGTATTTGAGAATACAGTGGTGAGGGAATACACACACACACAACACACACACACACACACACACACACACACATTCACATGAACTCTCAGAGTGTCTGATTTCTTCTTAGTAAAATTTCATCACTTCTGTGTCTTCCTTAAAAGGTATCCTGGGGGCTGGAGAGATGGCTCAGCAGTTAGGAGCACTGACTGCTCTTGCAGAGGACCCAGGTTCGATTCCAGCACCCACATGGTGGCTATGAACTGTCCTTAACTCCAGTTCCAGGGGAATCTGAAACCCTCTTCTGACCTCCACGGCATTGCACAACATGGGTACACTTACATACTTGTAGGCAATACACTCATACACATAAAATAAGAATAATAAATAAAATTTTAAAAAAAAGTATCCTGGGTGCTGGTGAAAACCTTCACCAGCAAGCTGGCTTCTCACTTATTTGTTTCTCATTCTGTTTGACCTCCTGACAAAACGATGCAGTAAATAATCAATTCTGTCCCTTCCCAGAAGGGGTTCAGAATTTACTAAGAATCCTTTGCTTAACTTTGGTGGTTACATTAGTTAAAACACATATTTCCTCTTTGCAAGGAACTTACTTGTAACACTCTAGTTAGAATAACTGAAAATTACATTAAAAATTCAATTATTCTGTAACACATAGCAAAGTCCCTAGAACATAAACTTAGCTGAAATGTGCATTGAAGTCAGACCCCAGTATCCTGAAGTTTCCACAGTAAGTTTGTCAAAAGTTAGTGAGTGTCATTTTTTCCCAGCTGTTTCCAAGGTTCACAACTTCCACCCCCAATACGTTGTCTGAGATTCTTGGCTGGAAGAGCTGTTTGTTTCTTTATTTAGCAAAAACTAGCACAGCTCTGCTTAGCAGAGGGACAAGCTGGAATTTGCAAGTCTCTGCGATATCACCCAGGCGATTGCCAACTTGTCACAGGTATACAGACAAGAATAGTAGAGAGGAGGCAGCCATGAGCCGGTGTGGACCTAGTTTCTGAGGCTCTATCCACAAGGCCCGTGCATCTTCCAACATTTCTGAGGGAAATAGGCTTTTTTTGGTGAAGGTAGAGGTGGGAGTGCATGTCTTGTAGCTTCCAAGATATTGGGATTCAGCAATTATAAGCAGAGCTGTTGACAGAAAGCTGCTTGACTATTAAGTTGCAAAGAAAAGAGATGGCAAGAGAAACTTGAAAAAGAAATAAATCAAAAGTGACGCGTTTTCTGAGAAGCGGAGAACGAAGCTGAGAGATTCTTGTTATTTTTAAAAGCTGCTGAGTTGGTCTCACGTCTTTGCTATATATATATATATATATATATATATATATATATGTATGTATGTATTTTTCATATGCCTTGAATACCTGGCCAGCACTGAGGGGGAAAAGAACGGGCTCAGGTAACAGACAGGTGGGCAGGTGGCTGAGCAGGACTAGCATTTCTATATCGGGTCAGCTTTCCATAGGACTTAATTGAATAATACCACCTCTCACTTTTTTTCCTCTTCCCCCTCATTGATCAAAATGCTTTTGAGAAAAGTGATACTTTGCATATCTGGCTAAGTACTGTTAACAGCCTCTGCCTGCGGTTTGTTAAAATTAAAAAAAAAAAAAATAAAGTGTGATCTTGCCGGAGAAGTAATTTGCTTCTCTCCAACCAATGATGGCTTGTACTTTATGCAAATTGGTATCTAGGGACAACAAATCCCATTTAATACATATGCATAGTTCATAAAAAAAACGACGTGAGAGAAAGAGGAAAAAAAGATAAAGCAACGAGTCAGCAAAAGAACAGGTTCTGAGGAAATTTATTGTCCCAAATTGGACATTTGTAACAGATGATGTGAACAAGTGTTAACTTTGTTTTCAGCAGCTCTTCACGTACACTCACTAGACATCACACAGATTATGTTTTAAGGATCTGAACTGTAATAAAAAAAAAGTGTCTATGGGCTTTAGAGTGTTGTGTTCCATATGGTTAGGGAAGTGCGGAGCTATTGCGACAAGCATCTCGTGAAGCTCATTACGCGCTGGTGTTAGATGCGGATTGCCGCGCATAGCTATAGGGTACGTACATGACATCCCACAGTCAGCAGATAGCAACTGGAAATGAAAGATATGAAGGCACAGAGTACAGCTTCAGGGAACATGTTAGACAAAACATCTGCTGGTATCAGAACACTGCATTATCAGATCATTGTGGCCATGAATTTTTTATAAAGACACTTTTCCCCTTAAACCACAACTTTGAAAGTGACATTTTATACAAAAAGTTTTTGATTGAAGTGTGATATCAGGATAAAGTCCAGCATAGTGATTCCTTGTGGACAGAGTCACACTGGAGGCCCAAGAAGGTTCCTTTCTGCAAACTGGGGCAGTGCCCACTGGCAAAACCCAGGCTGGGGCTCTTGTTATGGGCCGTGGGGAGCAGGATAGTGTTCTGAGCAGAAGACATGGCCTCTCCTACCACTCAGTGTATGGAGCTGTCTGAATTTTGGAGTCACTAAAACCACCTTTCCTCATGTAGACAAAGGGTCAGTCACAGCTCCCATTAAGCAAGGGGGCCATATCCAGCAATTTCCATCCTCAGTGTGGCTGGCTAATGACACGTTTTTCTTGCGCCATTTCTAAGTGAGAGTGCACCTGTAAGATGCTCCTTCATCTCAGGAAACACGCATGGATCCTTGGGAGTGTGCGCTGTGTTCATTAGTGCCCTTCAGTCCATGGGAGACGGTAAGAAGAAGGCCCGAGCAAGGAGTGTGCTCACCTTGAGAAGAGGTAAAGGTCCTGATATTTAGCACCCATTCTGGCTTGTCATATAATTCATCTGGGGAGATAATAAAGTACTTCTAAAAGCATTATGACTTATAGAGGAATCCGGGTCTTTGCAGCCATCTTTCTGTTAATGTGGTTTTGAGAAATGGAATAATTTCACTGATTCTGCCCACCCAGGCCATGGGGTGGAGGAATAAACATATTTCTTGTGAAAGATCTAATGTAAAAGAAGAGCAGATGGTCTAGAAAGGGGCAGGCACGTGTCAGGTCTTCAAAATGGATTCCGAATCGAAGACAGATTTTCCACTGGTATGCAACCAATATTCGGTTTGACATTCTGCTCATTTAACCACTAATCAGTGGGAAACTATGGAGAATGAGAACAGAATAGTTGCTGGCAGTGGACTCCGAGATGCCTGCCCGGTGATCTGATAAGAGTTCCAGATACAGCAGAGAAAAGCGAACCAGACTTGCCCGAGTTGGCGCATCGAGAGCCCGCTGCGCGCACGCATCTCTGCCCCGGTCTCACGTGTACCTGCTCCTCCCACTCCCTCTCCTCTTCTTTCTCCCTTTCTTCAGTTCCCAAAGCCAAGGCAAAGCAGGAAGGTTTGCAGTAACATTTCCATTTCCGGACGCTTGTAAAAGAGATCTGGATGTAGATAAATTCCATCTGAGGAAGAACCTCTTCTCCACCGTTCTTTGTGAGCTCTGGGATGAATCAGCCTTTCGACCCAGGAGGATTTGGAGCTTTCATTTGATAAATACTTGTTGAAACACCAACTAGTGTGATTGAGACTTTTGCCAAAAGTCTCTGCTAAAATCTGGTGAGTAAAATAGAAAACCTTAAGTTAAAACAGCAAGGAAATGAGTTGAGGAACTTTGAACCTGTCTTGACCATATTCCCTGTTGCAAGTAAATTTACTTTTGTTTATTGGTTTTGATCTTTGAGGTTGTGGGGAAAAGAAAACGTAGAGATCACTGTAAGAAGAAAGTGTAATAAGACATGCTGGTATGTATAGCTAATTCCTCAAAGGGCCACATACTCAGTATAATATGAAATGCAAGTAAATGCAGCCCAGTGACCATCTGATGACCAGCACAAACCACAAGCCCACCTTGGCATGAGCATGTCAGCCACAGTTTAGACATTATTACAATATTGAAAGATGAAATACATAAAATGGAGGGCAAGAATTGAATTTGGCGAGTGCCCCAGGGTAATGTAAGGCAGTCCTTTTTTCTAGAAGCACTCGTCTTTAAGTACAGGCTTTGAAGATCACTACAAATGAAGTTATAAGAAATATGTACACAACACACAAGCAGCACAATGAGTGAGAATCATTCAACTTTATGAAAAGGTAATCAGACAAGTATTTGACAGAACATACTTATCAAACATGGAGTATAAAATAAATCCGTACAAGTAGAACTAAGGAAGCGAATAAGAGACTGAAATATTAAAGAAGTCAGACATTGTCAAAATGCAAAGAATAGTTGAAAAGGGAATAAATAGAAGCTTTAGAAATAACATACATCTCAGTGGATAGGTTTAATAGTTGAACAGAAAAAAAAACCAAAATTTCCTGAACTTCAAGATACAAAATGAAGAGCAGATAAGATATAAAAGAGGCCAGGCCTTAAGTCAGTACAGGGAGCAAACGTTTCTACTACGTGCCTAATTAACTTTCAACAAGAAAGGAAAATACACTGAAGTAATATTAGAAAGTTTAATAATCAAGAATTTTCCAGAATTTATATCTTGAAAATGGCAATTCTCAGACTCATTGGACTAAATGAATCCTAACCAAAAAAATAAATACTTAGACACATGAAACACCATCAAAGACATAAACATATTAAATACCAACAGAAAAATGAAAACGTTCAGTGGTTTGATGAACTGACAGATAACTTCTTAACAGCAACAATGACAGACACAGTGTGGCAATGTCTTCAGTGTGCTTCAAGAAAATAACTGTCAACCACGACTGCATGTTAATCAAGGCAATTTTCAGAAAGAGGATAAAACAATGATATTTTTGGGAAACAAACCTAATAGTTCACTATCAATAGATCCTCTTTGAAGGAGCTTTAAAAAGATGTAATTCACAAAGAAAGAAAGTGATCCCAGATGTTAGCCTGAGAAACAAGAATAAATTATGAGCAAGGAAAATGGTACTGTGTTGATAAACATGAAAAGACTTTGCTTGCATAAAATCCTAGTGACAAAAAATTCGAGAGGTTAAAAAAACTAACCGATAAACCAACAAAATGAAACAGGAGATCAACTGAGGGCAGTATTACACATTAAAACAGCCAATAGCCCATGGACATCAGGGTTGAAGGTAAAGTTCTTGATTTAGATTCACAAATTATGTTTTCATGCTACAATATATAATATAACCATTAAACTAATCTGAGTAGATCATAAAATTTCTTCTAAATAGAATGGAAAAGAAAAGAAAATATGATCAAACATTATAGAAGGAAGTAATAAAAGCAAAGAAAAAACAAAATGAGGCATAATAAGAAATACAAATTAAGAGGGAACATGTGAGTCTACATAAATCAGCAATTACAGGAAATGAAAATGGTTTTCATGATCTAGTTAAAAGGCCAAGGTTGCCAAAACCAGAAAGAAACATAGAAATAAGAAAGACGTGGACAGGCAGAGAAGGAGGGGGAAGAGGTGGGCAGGAGGAGGAAGAGAAAAAGGAGGAGAGCAGGCTTAAAAAATAGAAGAGGAAAGATGAAAAAGAGCAGGAATAAAGAAACTGGAAATATTAATAACAAGAATAGATAAATCAGGAAAGGAGAGAATTTTATTAATTTCAGAGAAAACAAAGTGTCGAAACAAAGTGAAATGTAGAATGTCATTACATGATGAGAGAATATTTATTTTTAGACTGTCTGTGCATAGTGATACTTCAGAATATGTAAAGTAAAATTGAACTAAGTAATTATAAGAAACCAACAGAGGCACTAACATCATGGCTCAAGTTTGCACTCCTTATGCCGTCGACTAATAGCACAATTAAAAAGCATTAAAATTAGAAATACCAAAGAATAAAAATATGCATGCCATAATGATCATATATTGACTAAGGCACCAACTATATAGAATCGCACAATGTTTTCAGTACTCATGAAACATTTAAGGAAATTGAAATTCTAGAAGTCTAAAACATCAATATATTTCAAACTTATCGTTACATATTTTCATAGAAATTATGACAAAACTATGAATTATTAATCATTTATCATATTTATATTTTGAGACAGTATTGCACTATGTAGCCCAGGCTAGCCTCAAACTTACTGCAATCTTACCTCAATCTCCAGAGCCTGAGATTACAGACCTGTGTGATTATGCCCAGATTTTGAAATCAAAATATTAAAAATAAATAAGAAAAATACATCTGAAACTGCAACAATGCACTTGTTAGTAAACTTTTAAGTGATAGAAAAAACTATAAAGTTGAAAATACTTAGACATCATTGATACTAAAATATCACAAATCAAAAAAAATTGATCATAGTGAAATAGATAGTAATGAAATAAATAATAATGAAATTATAGTTTTATGAACTTTATTATAGAATAAATTTCAAAAATCTTATAAAATACATGAAAATATGAATCCATTAACTAGATTTCTTTATCCATTCCACAGCGTATAAAATGTCATAATACCACATTGCACCATGTAAAAGCAATTTGTCAACTAAAATGACAATTAAAAGAAAAGGATAAAGACTAAAAAAATTAATGATCAGGTGCTGATTAAGCAAGTGACACAGTGAACATCACCCACAATTATTGCAGAAAGAAAATAAAAGTAACAAAAATAATTAAGAAAGTTTACCACCACAGCAGAAATGCAATAGAAGATCTATTGAAAAAAAAAAAGTTTCCTGGAAAGAAAAATGTGAAAATCTTCTGGAAAGTTTGATCAGAGTGAGGTGGCATGAACACGTAATGTTAGAAATAAAGAGCCATGGCTGTAGATACCAAAGTTTGCATGGGTTACTTTATGTCAATATATTCCCAAACCAGAGGGACAGCCTTTCAGAAAAATATGTATAGGTTTCTGAATGAAAATGAGAAAGAAAATTGAAGTATTCTAATAAAACTTATAACAGGAAACCCAGGTAGTAGTATTAGAATTATGTTTTACTCTCAGGACAAGCCTGAGAGTTAGCTCCCGGCTCCCTTGTTAACTGTTAAAATGGTAAACTGGTCCTATGAAATCTGTCATTAATTTCCTCCATCATAAACTTTTTTCCCTTAATCAACCTAGTTGCATTAATATCATATTAATGCAACACACTTACAGATTTCAGTTACCAGTGCCTGTCCCAAAAGCTTGAAGACCTGGCATCTATCCTCAGGATGCAGATTTTAAAAAGCTACAGAACACAAAAGAGAAAACATTTCCCAATTTGGTTCATTTCGGCTAAATTAGGTCAAAATGTCATACTTTACCCAACACTACAGTTTAGGCTTACTCATAGGACTTACAGAGTTGGCTAAGACAGGTGGAATGTGTTTAAAGTAATAAATCTGAATTCTATCGTGGTGAAAGATTCACTTCTCTGACTCTAGGTTTAATATGGGACTATGAATAAATAAAGGTTCTGCTGATAAGCACAATTTATCTGTCTCCATACTACTTTTTTGCTACATAAACAAGTTCAATCTAAATATTTTTCATAGGTATCTTAATTGATTTGGGAGATGTTTAACTAAAACATTTGGAGATAAAATAAGTCTGTGTAAAAACCAAAATAAAATATTTAATGTGTGTTCTATTAAACTTTAAAAAAAATTTAAATTTATTTTTACTTTATGTGTTTGAGTGTTATGCCTGCATGTGTGTAAGTGCACCTATGTCATGCAATGCCCTCAGAAGACAGAAGAGGAAATCAGATCCTCTGGAATTGGAATTATGGATGACTGTTAGCTGCCACATGGGTGCTGGGATAGAACCTGGGTCTTCTTCAAAAATAACCAGTGCTTGTAACCTCCGAGCCATCTCTCCAGTTCCACATTCTTCTGTATTAAATTTTTATGGTTTATCTTTCCCTGATGGTATGCTACCTCTGTAACCCTCATATGATGTTTCTATCTCCTATACTTTATATATAATTATAACATAATTATCTCTTCTAAATAAATTTCTTACATGCACACACTAATTCACAATGTGTAAAGAATCTCTGGATCGTAGAATACATCTTTTCTTATTACAGCACCATCTTCTATCTTGCTCTGAAGGCCTTACCTGTCTATTTTTATTACTGTATTGACAGGGAAAAGTCGTATGTGAAAAACAGGCATAGGTGACTAACTTGTTGATTTGTTCAGTTTTGCTTTTTGGAACCTGGGGGGGGGGGGAAGCAACAGAAGTTATGTGGGAAGCCACTTGACTGGAAAGTTGTTGGACTTCTGATTTTTGAGCTTCAGAAGGTGATGGGAGGCCATGGCTCTTGTTCTTCTGCAAATATCTGTTGAAATTCACCAGAGAATGTATTGGTCCAGGAATTTTCTGAGTTGGAAAGTTGTCCATCATGAGTTTTATCATTTTTCTTGAGATAATTCTATTCAGATAGCTAGTTTTTTGTTCTTTTCATATGAAGCAACTTCAGAAGCTTAGGACAAAATAAAATAAATAATCCTAAAGCTCTAAAAAACTATATTTACCACATATGCAAAATATGAATAATTCCAATCTCATATAAATAAATTATTTTAGAACACAGATGAAGTGAGTGAATTCTACACCACAATTTGGAGAAAATGATAAATTATGAAACCATAATCTGACAAGGACAACATGAAAAAATTAGATTATATCCATAATTCATTCATTAATAAGATTAAATATTTATTCCAAAATAAAAAATAAAGTTATTAGTGTAGTAATCTTTATACTTACAGATATACTTGACATTTCTCTTTCTGAGCATGTAGCATTATTTCACTTTCTAATATCTCATTAGGTATCGCCATGTAACTTTTTTAGGGCCAATGAAATCTACATAGAATTGTTTTTGTGCCAGTTCATGTTAGGCCCTTCTGGAGGCAAGATGCTATGTCCCACATGGTTCCCACCTCCCTGTAATTATAACTAAATGAGTATAGGAAACATTAAACTGAATTTCTTCCACTATAGACACAACACAAATCATGCATTATTGATAAATAAACCTTTGTTACTGAAGTGAACTTAAGTGTTTTGTTGTGTTTCAGCATTATGATTATACTGTTCTGCCTGATAAAAGCATATATAAGAAAAGTTCTGTTTTGTGATCAAGATGAATTTGTTATAGGAATATGTATTTAACACTGGAAGATAAAATTCTGTTACCACATTAACAAATAAGAAAAAGTATTAATATGGTAATCTCAAGAAATGAAGAGAATAATTTGATATAATCAAGTTTGAATTATGTAAAAATTCTCATGAATCTGTTAATGAAAGACTATTTCTGCATAAAATCAAATACCTATTGAAGGCTGAAATAACCTTAACACATCATACTGAATGCTCAGAGTGTGCTCTTTAGATCTGTAAAAACAGAAAGCATATACTCTATGGTCATTTTTGTTTGCTATTGCCTAGAAAACAGTTTCAGAGCAATAACAAAAGAAAAATAAATAAAAGGATGAAAAAATAAAAACAAAAATGTAAATACAAATGAAAATTAGACGCTTGTCTTGGTAGGAAATCCAAAAGAATTCTCAGATGAATAAGAATAAGATAGCTTAACAAGTTTTCTAAATACAAAATGAATTTAAAATATATTGAAAAAGAGGTTGAAGACACAGCTCAACTCTTAGGAGTACATATTTTTGATGGTTTGAATGAGAATGTTCCCCATAGGCTCCAAGTATTTGGACATTTTGTCCCCATTTGGTGGTGCTGTTTTGGGAGGTCTTAAAATGTGTGGCCATGCTAGAGGAAGCATGTCACTGGGGGTGGGCTTAGAAAGTTCTTAACCCTTGTCAGATCTCAGTCACTCTCTTGCTTCCTGTGCCTGCTTGAAGATGTGAGAGCTTAGCTTCTGTTCCTACTCCAGCCCCTCTGCCACCAGGCCTCCCCTCCATGATGGACTCTTGGAACCATAAGCTAAATGAACTCTTCCATTTATAAGTTCCCTTGGTCATGGTGTTTCTCTCACAGCAACAGAAAAGTACCTAGTAGTATGTTCTTGCGAAGGACCTGAGTTTTGTTACCAGCACCCAAGTCTGGAAACTCACAAGTGCCTGTTATTCCATCTCCAGGGCATCCAACACCCTCTTCTAGACTCTGGATGTACCTATGCCCACTTACATAGACACACACACACACACACACACACACACACACACACAAAATAATAATAATAAAAATATCAAAAAAAAGAAAGTGAACTTCTTCTTTCCTAGCCCTAAGAGGTATAGTCTAAAAGAGAGACACTTGCACTTTCAAAATACTTTTGAGAAGGTTCAGTATATGGACTCCTTACTGCCCCTTGTGGGGACATACTGTTCAAAAGAGATCTCCATATTACAGTTGATAACCACGAATTCAGAAATTGCTCATGCAATGCCACTAAATTCAAAAAGTTATACCCAAACCAGGTATTTTGTACCCGTCACCATACCCCTGTGTGTAAGAGTAGGGTATCTTGGGAAGGTTCAAGTTTATTGTCCAAACATTAACTGTGTAAGTGAGGTGCTGGGGTTGGCAGTCTGACCTCGGCCTCCCCGGGACCCACCACCCTCTTCTATACTCTGGGTGTGTCTATGTCCACATACATATACACACACACACACACACACACACACACACACAAAATAAAATAATAATAATAATAATAATAATAATAAATCTTTAAGTATATATTAAAAAGAAGTGAGTGAATTATTTGGTATGCCATTTATAAAACCACACAAAATACATCATATATAAATAAATATAGCAATGTGTATTAATTACTTTTTCATTGCTGTGGAAAAATACCTGACAAAGAGCATAAAGGGATAAAGGATTTGTTTGGGTGAAAGACATGCAGTAGGAACAGAAGGTGTTTTCTCACATTGTGTCCAAATCAGGAAGCAAAGAGGTGAGTGCTCACACCCAGCTTGTTTTCTACTTTTATTCAGTCCTGGATCCACTTTCCTAGGTACATGTCACTGTGGAAGGAACCCTTGTACTGGCATGTTCTCTCCTTTCAAATGAATTTGCATTTCCACAAGATGGAGCCTTCCATGGTTGGAGTCTTGCCTTCAGAATCCTTTCCTATTGTCCAAGGGCAAAGAACAAGTTTCCTCACTAATGGTAGTCTTTTTAACCATTCCAGTTGCTTTCCCAGCACCTGCATTGTCTTCAACTTTAAGCCCTCTCCTTTCCATTACCAAAGTGTACATTTTTCATATCCTTTTCCTCCACTTCTTGCTCTTTCTCACTGTAAAGGTGAATAAGAGCTGTAAGCCGTAACTGTGGCACAGCCTGAATGCCACACTCTTGAGATTCCCTCGGCCAAACAAATTAACCCATTACTTTAAAAAATATTTTATGTATTATTTTTATTTATTTTCTATGTATGAGTGTATTGCCCGCATGTATGTAAGTGCACACGTGCCCTGCAGTGCCCGTGGAGGTAAGAAGAGGGCATCAGATCCCCTGTAGCTGGAGTTATGGACAGATAGCTGTTAGCTGCCTTGTGGGTGCTGGGATTCAAACCCGGGTCTTCTGAAAGAATAGCCAGTGTTCTCAACCACTGAGCCATCGCTCTAGCCCCTAACCCATGGCTTTTGAATTCAGCTTCATTCAAGTCCTTAGGACACAGGCAAAATACAGTCAAATCTTAACAACTTCTATCCCAGTTCCCAACAGAGTTCTTTATTCCCCTCTGAAACTTAAAACTTGGGCTCCAAGGCATGCACTTCTCCCAACATTCTCATCATCCAAACTTTCAGCA
>NW_008346414.1:1138569-1143681 GCF_000622305.1 Nannospalax galili
ATTATTAGTAAGAAAAGAAAATTACAGGAAAATCTTTGTGCAGTACAAATATTTCTGTAAAAATATGTATAATACATATGCATGAGAATATATAGAACATTTTCTAAAGACTATGTCTAGAATGCCCGTCAACAAATTGGCATATGTTTGCCTTAGAAAAATAAAGGATAACCATAAAAGAAATCAGAGAGCTGGAAAATGTTATTTCACTCCACGTTAAGTTGTACCTTGTGAACTTTGAACAACGTATACGTCTTATATATTTAACCCTTGAATTTAATGAGATTAGTTTATCAATAAATACATACCTCTAATCCCAGTATTTGGAAAACAGAGGCAGGGGGAGTTAGCCTGAGCTATATTACGAAAAGCCTGTCTCAAAGTAAAGAAAAAGGGAGGGAAGGAGAAAGGGAGGTAGGAAGGGAGGGAGGGAGCTGGGGGCAGGAACTTTTGAACTTGAAGACATTTTCTATTAAATGCTATGAGTATGTACATGTTTCCAGGAAGATACCGATTTAAGTTTCTGAACACGCTAAGACTGCATGCAGCCAGAACCTGTTCTGTATGATCAGCATTCAGGGAAAACAGGAGAGAACATACTATACTCTTCTTAAAGAAAGCTCGTATATTAATAGACCGTTGTTCCCAAATCTCAGACTATTCAAACACAAACTCACTAGGATTTTTGGTATCAATCCAATCTTCCATGGATGTTAGCAAGCCCCTAGAGGCACCAAAAGACCTAAATCATGTTCTTCACCAGGAAGACACAAAGTTACGGATCACAGTGGAGGAACCTATGGTAGTGTGGGCAAGCATTTGAACATCTGTTTAAGGCTAACACTGGAAGCTTATTATTTATTCCTTATGCTGTGCCCCTCACATCTCTTTAGCCATTTCAGTGCTGGTCCACTGGACCGTTTGCTCTGACCCAACTCAATAACCTCCAATAAGGCTCTTCCACACAATTCCTCTCTTACTCTTAAAAAAAAAAAAAAACAAACAAAAAACCCCAAATCTGTACATGCTTGTTACAGTTCCTTAACACCCCAAGAGTTTTTAAATGTCTAGCTTTTTATACACTGAAAACCACCCTTCAATTTCTTTGCAGGTCTGCACTTTATTTTAAATAAGAAATACAGAAAAGAGGTTGTTGTGAACCTGGTATGCTTGGCTATTGAAAGGCCATTTGTGCCTGCTTTAGACAGTCTTATGTCTGATTATCAATTTGTCCAAAGTTCTGACAGGTTCACATTTCTCAGCAGACGATTAACAACAAATGACTGATTCCTTCCAACTGGCAGTCTGACCTCTTCAATGGCAGGGTCTGGGATCATAGCTTTTCTGGTATTAAAGAAGCAAAGAAATTTACAAATGATTTTACCTGTTGGTAAGTTTCATGATGGGAACAAAGAGAGGGCCTCTTTACATATTACTCACCCACCCCACTGCTGGGTCAGTCCATCAAGAGCTGTGATAGATGATGTCACCAAAACAAAGGAGTGCATTTAGTCTAATAAGCCAACTTGAAGAGACACTGAAAGGTTGGAATTATGTATGGCAGAAGACAATTATGCAAGCTAAATGATTCTTTAATTAATAATGAGATCCATCAGAGGCTAGAGAGAAAGAATCACAGGATGGCTTGCTTTGTGATTTGCCCTGTGTGTGTCCATATGTCCCTACAGTGTATATATTTTGGAATAGAAATGATATATGCAGTGTCAGGGCTGAGCCATCTGAATCTACCTTCTCATTGTCTGCACTCATGACTCATTCTTACACTAGGTAGGTGGATGTCTAGACTGTACAAATCATTTATTAAGAGATGGAATGCCTAGCTTGGATGCTGAAGCCATATGGTTTTATTATTAGAAACAAAATTTCACTGAATTTTAATTTATGTTCCCCTAATTTCTCAATATACATAGTTGTTTTATACTAACTAGATTTCAACTTTTTGAATGTTAAATCAGACCATGAATGTATATGAATTTTTTAATGTAATATAAGGCTGTATTCATATATCATCAGTGTAAATATATATTAACTGAATGTCAGTGTACTTTTAAATGTGTCCCTGTCTCTATATGAATAATTGCTTCTAACAAGTTACATTTGTTTCCAAATTTTAGGCACTTTAGAACAACTTTGATTTTCAAACTACGTTCTTTGGAAACCTGCATTCAAAAGGACTCTCCTGTATCCCCCCATCTTCCTCTCCCCCGTGAAACAGACTGAGAAGAACTGGAAACAAAGACCCAAAGAGCTACAACTGCAGTGGGTAGGTCATTCACAGTCTAGATCCAAGGATAAGAATAGCTTTAGAGTGCCATTTTAAAATATCTGAAACAGGGCCAAAGAGATAGCTCAGTGGGTAAGGACACCGTCTGCTCTTGCAGATGACCTGGGCTGGATGCCCAGCACCCACATGACAGCTAACAACCACCCCTAATTCCTGTTCCAAGGGTTCTGACATCCTCTTATGGCCTATGTGGGCATTGCACGGTGCAGGTGCACTTGCATACATGCAGGTAAGATATTTATATACATAAAACAAAAAGAATAAATAAAATACTTAATAAAAATATCTGAAATAAAAGTAATCTTTGACCTCATAACTCAATGAAAACAAAATGGGGAGCTGGAAAAATGGCTCAGTCCTTGCTGGGCAATCATGAGCACTATAGTTCATATCTAAGCATTCATGTAACAAACCAATGCCTGGCAAATTCCTGCAACTCCAGCTTCTATGGACCTTAGGTCCTCTTTTGCACACAGATGGTCATATACACATACACACATGCATTAAAAATTACACTATGGATATATGGATGAAAATCCTGAGACTGGGAGAACATGGAGTATGTAACCTGTGGGTTCTGGGTGTTCACCAACCTTTTCAGAGGACTATATAGCAGCATCTTTTTGATTTTGAATATCATTTATCCAACAATTTTACTTCTAGTTGTATATCTCAGAAATACTCTTACATGTCACTCATTTACTTATTCAATTATTTATTTGTTTATTGGTGTGTGTGTGTGTGTGTGTGTGTGTGTGTGTGTGTGTGTGTGTGATGCCTTTGATATACCCCAACAAAATCTTTGACAGTCCTTCCTTCCTCTGTGCAGTGATGTCCAGTTCCCTCTCCTGGAATGTTGGCCAGACTTTGTGATTTAATTTTACCCAAGAAAATGTGGTGCTAGTGCTAGGTGACTTCCTAGCCCCAGTCACAGGCACGATAGCTTCTGTGCAGTTCTTTCTTGATGTCTTCACACCATGGAAACAAGACTACATAGCTTGAGGACCCTCAGGAAACCCAGGTTAGGAAGACCTGAGGCTCCACTAACCACCAGCATCCACTCACCTTGTGGGTGAGTCAATTATACCCTGCAGCCCCGCCTCATCCATACCATCAGCTTTTTGAGTGCGTACTGATGACAGACATAGAGACAGAGCCAACAACCAAGCTACTCCTTGTCTTCTGACCAACACAAAGCACGAGATGATTATTATCTGAAGCCACTTTTAGGGTAGTTTAACACAGAAATAAAAGGCCATTACACAACATTTTATTGTAGTATCACTTCTAATAGAAACAACAAAAAATCTCCAATAAAGATATGTTTGAAAAAATTGTGGTTAATCTGTATTTGGCAACTTGCATTATTGTATTATGCAATAATTAAACTAATAAGGCAACTTTATGAATTCTAAGTTAGAAATATTGAGGAAAGATTAAATAGTGAAATAATCAAACAATATGACATAATGTGCATATACCTATATTTGTATATGTGTATATTTTAGAGACTTTCGGAATACAGCATTTAACTAACAAATCCGACAGACTTTCTCTTCATACATTTCTGTACATTTGAGATTTTTTTCATTGCAAATATGTTTTATGCACCCATGTTTGCTTTTAGAATTTTATTTCTAAAAAAAATGAACTAATGAAAAAATACATGAAGTAGCACATTCTTAAAAGCTTTCATTGTTAATAGTAGTAAATCATCAAGAAGTACAAAAGCGACAAAACAGGGTGTATTTTAAAATGTATTAAAATCACTATCTTTGTGGCCACAAAATTACGTGATTTGGGCTGGAGAGATGGCTCAGCAGTTGAGAGTACTGGCTGCTCTTCTAGAGGACCTGGGTTCGATTCCAGCACCTACATGGCTGCTAAAGTCCATCTGTACTCCAGTTCCAGGGGATCCGATGCCCTCTTCTGGCCTCTGCAGGCACTGTATGACACAGGTGCACTTACATACATGCAGGTAAAGCACTTATACACAAAAATAAAAATAAATAATTTAAATTATGTGATTATGATTTTGATTCATGGCCAAGTAGTTTTAGGTTACTCAAGGGTTGCAGCTTACCTGTCTGTCAAATGGGTCAGTACAAATGAGGTGGTGGCCTGGGTAAGGAGTGTAGATAACTTTGTTCACTCTTATTACAAGTCCAGAACTCACACCAGATGCTGAGTTGTGGGTCAGTAGTGACATCTGCATGGACAAAGGACAGGTCACTGAACGTAGAGATGGAATGGGAGTCTGCTTGGGAGTTTTGGTTGGGTTTCATGTGCAGTTGTTTCTGCATCCACTGCAGACAATATGTTAAGAATTTCAGAAAAGTAATACGTGGACTGTACCAAGAACAACAGGTCAAAGGAAGCCACTGATGTCATTTGAATAATTAATCAGCTGATAGTGACTCCTAGGCAAGATTATAGAAGGCATTATTCCAAGTAGCAGAACACTGCAGAAGGGTACCCATCCTACACAGCAGCCATCCAACCAACCCCAAGAACAAGAGGAAACTCAGTTGACACAGGCAAACGTCAACTGGGATTATAGATGTTAACCAGTAAAACACATCTTAAAAACCTTCTTAAGAGTATTTATGCAAACTACGTTTTTGTCTCAAAGGTTCCAATTTATAGATTTTCCTTCTTTGAATGTTTTTGTCCCTGGTATAGGCATATTATGAATTATGTTCAGTACATTATTATTGCTTTTAATCTCATTTTAGTGGAGCCTAGGGCTGATGATTGGGAATCAGTATGTGTATCATTAAAAGAAAAAAAAACCTATATATTTTATA
>NW_008346414.1:1143729-1164056 GCF_000622305.1 Nannospalax galili
TTTATTTAATTTATTCATTGTCTCTGTGTGTGCATGTGTGCATATGTGGGCATGTATGCCATGCCATCAGGCATGGAGGTCAGATGTCAGATTACAGCCCGTGGAAGTCAATTCTCTACCTCCACCATGTGGATTCTGGAGATTGAACTCAGGTCCCCAGCTTTAGCAGCAAGTATCTATATCTGATCAGCTATCCTGCCAGGACCACGTGCTTTATTTATTGTCCTATATGACTAAAGCATAGGTTCCTGATTGTGCATCTTTGAAAAAAAATCCACTACTGGGCAATTAGTCCACGTTGGAATCAAAACTTCACACTGGACTGACTAAGGAAAATCACCCACAATGCTATGATATATTCCTTCATTGATAACTCTTGGATATTAGGTCTTGAACTAGACATTTGTCGGATGCTTAATGCATTTTTAAAGATTATTCACATGGAAGAAATACTGGGCAGTGTTTTTAGTTTCCCCAATTCGATTCCTGAGCACTGAACTGGATTGCTGCTCCAATCTCTGTACTTGGCTATTGACACAAGTCAGCTATGGGCCCACATCATGGACTGCTGATTGACTGTGGAGTACTGCCTCACTGTGGCCTGCTGATTGACTGTGGACTTCTGGTTGAGCATTCTTGGTACAAGGCCACACCTTTGGAACTGGTGGTAGATGAGGCCAGAAATACTGGAGTACAGAGGCTGAGAATTTCAAAAGAAATAATGAAAGGGGGAGGGTGGCCAAGTTCACAGTCTCAGAGCTGGCTCCTCAAATCCCAGAAGTCTCCTATTTTAACTTCTATGTGGTGAACTGGCTTTGACATTTTACCAACTCATGTGCTATATCAATCAGAAGTCAACTCACTATGAAGGATGTCTCTTCCTCCCAGTGACTCTAAGACCTGCTGTGAACATTTGCCAGTAACCTGCCACCTGCTGAGCACCTGGTCTGACCACGCCACAGGAAGACCTTGGTGCTCTTAGACCTTCTCGTCCAGTTGCTTCTGGAATTAGTGGGGAACAATTCTTCTTCGAATTTATTTAAATTACTTGTATTAACTTTTGACTTTTTATATCACGTCTTTTTCCAGGTACCTCAGATACTTTGGGGGTAAATGATTGTGTTTTCCTTATTTTCTACCCTAATTCCCCTTCTCTTTTTCCTACTAGCCCAGGCCCATCACCTGATCACAGTCACAGGAGGCGCTCATATGTTTGTTATTTTGCAATTTGAGATTCATGCCATAATCAGAAACTTCATAACCTAATTCAAACAGAGCACTGTGTATTGCAACCACAGAGATGAGCAAAAAGGAAACATATTTAATTAAGAGGAATGTTTGCATAATTCACTGTGCTCTTCTCTGCATCCTTACAGTGAATGAATGGGCATTATTGAAATTACTACATTACAAAAAGGAAACCAGTCTGAGAGAAGTCAAGGTATGTGCCTGAAGTCATGCCAGTGTTAGGTGGCAGAGCCAGTCAACCATGTGCTCTGGCCCAGTTCAACAATGAACAGTGTTCATTGTTCCTGTCCACACAGCAGGATCCCATCTGAGGAAGGCTAGCCTGGTCATTTAGAAATGGTCCAAAAAACTAAGAAAAGCTTTCTACATGAGGAACAAAGAAAGAGATGGCAGCCAGAGAAATGGGATGGAGTATGCCTAGCATTGCAGTAAAGAAAAGAAAAAGCCCTTGCCGAAAAGGCAGTAGAAATATTTACAGTTGGTTTCCAATCTCCTCATATTTTCTGTGTAGCCAAACAGCAATAAAGGTATGTGGAAAAACATATATATTAAATTACTAGGTGTCAGATTTCTGATTTGATAACACTTGGTGTAAAAATAACAGTTATTATTACTCTTCATTTATCTGGCTCTGAGAGTGTACACAGCACAGTATAATAAGTGGAATTTATCAGAGGAGGGACAAGATTGGTGCCCCAAGGGCTTTGCCGAATAGAGCTCAAGTGTAATCGGTGACTTTGGAGAATCAGGGCACCGCAATCAGCTGTGCATGAGCCTCGCCTGCTGCAGCTGCAGGTGTGTGGTCCTATTGAGGAAGAGATTTCTTGTTGTGGGAGGCTATGGAAAACTAGGTGTCTGTCTTCTAGAGGTGCTCTTCCTAACAGTCTGTGTCTCATGTTCCTACACATGAGAAGAGACAGCAATTCTCTGAAAGCCCCTATTTGGTGTCTTTCGAGTAGTCAGTTTGGTCTGGTCGTGAGCCAGTAAGACCCACATTCTGGAAACCAGGGCAGTTCCTAGAATACAACTCTAGCTCAGAGAATTCTAAGTATTAATCATGGAGGATGCGCCTGAGCTGAGAAACACAGAGGCACAATGCTTTTGCCTATACTTTATGGCTCACACATCCACAAGGAAAACAACAGAGAAACCAAAAGCCAAAAGCCTCTTCACCCACGTCATGGCAAAGCCCTTTCAATCAAAGCTCATTAGCTTTCATGCTGGACCCCGATTAGTAATCATGAGTGTATAGTTTTCCAACCCGGCTATTTTAGCAGCAGTAAATGAAAAGACAAGAGATAGAAAATCTGAAAACTATAATTAGAGGTGGGGTGAGCGCACAACCATGGACTCTCAGGTATTCCTGAGGACCTCAGTACTGAGGCCCAGGTCTGTAACCCAGAAACCAGCTGTGATATCCAACATGCTCACAACAACATAATTACTATATTCTAATTATAAGAAGGAATTGTGATTTTCTACAAAACAAATACCGAATCTAATTGTTTCATATAAAAGAAAATGCACGAATAATTGGAATAGAATTGAAGAATAGAGTTAGAATGAAAACAGAAAAATTCAGATTTATGATTGACGGTTAATTATTATGCAGATCTAAGGCAGATATTAAAAAGAACTTCTTAAGTTAAAATGTGATATAAAATACTAATGATCAATCTCAAAAAAAACAAGCAATTTCAATGGTATTCTAAAGGAATAGAGGCTGGAGAAAAACTAAAACCATTTTAAAGTTCATTTGATATTTTGAAGTTCATTTAATACTGAACAGCGTTTACTAAATCCATATTATGCATCAGGGTGTGTAGTTGGTGCTAGGATCTTAGGACAGAACAATATAAGTCAGGTCTTTCTCTACGACTATTGTTACGTTTAAAATAAGCAATAAACAAATAAGCATAGACATACATAATACAGTCTTTGGTTGTGATACGTACAATAAAGAATAAACTGGACTATGAGCATCAGGGAAATGGCAGGAGGAGTTATTGCTAATGTTTTAAATATAACAGTCTTTGAAATTCTCCCTTCAAAGCTCACATTGGATAGCTGATCAAAAAAGTATATGGCTACTTAGAGGAAGAGCATACCAGGGAAAAATACCCCCTAAGTTCAAAGGCCCTGAGGCAGGGCTGAATTTGTTTGTTGTTTGGTTTTTGTTTTGTTTTGTTTTGTTTTTTTGGAATAAGAAGAAGCCTAGCAAGAAAGGAAGAGAAGGAAGATGATTTTGAAACAAAGCATTGCAGAGGAACAGGACAGCTACTAGATGTGGGAGGAGATGGAACTCAGAGGTTTTATGTATGCCTCCCAGAGACCTGCTGCATCCATCATGCTGACCAAGATGCTAAGTTGGTGATGACACTCAAATGAGCACAGAAATCTGTTTTCAGATATGCCTTCATCAGCAATCTGGGGGTGGACCCTGGGGGGATGACTTTATATTCACAGTCAAACTCATCAGCAGTGGTAGGTGAAAGCAAAACAGTTTCAGCTAAAAGCAAGCTTCCAGTGTAAATGAATAGACCATAGAGGAAGTAACCATGCCACCCCAATCTTCCCTGGTAGCCCATCCCTGTGTAAGCAGAAAGTGTGTTCCTTCTTTGGATACAGATGGTGCAGAAGATGGGGGATGGAGGTCCCCTTTCTGTTATAGTGATTCACACACAGGCAACAGGGCAGCCCATCCTTTAGGGAAAGGCCGTTCCTGGCTATTTGAAACAAAGGAAAAATTACCAACCTGGCAAGAGAAAAGGCTAGGGTCAGGGTGTGGAGAGTCCCTTAGTCCAGCACTTCCTCAGAGAAAGCTGATTCTCATAAACATGTGTCTGGGGTTTTGCTATTTGGGGTTTTTCATTCAAGTAAAATCAAGTTTGCCAGTGGTTTGAAATTCCATTGAAATAAAGAATATGGTGGTGGACCAAAAGAAGGTGCCGGACAACTCCTGCCCAGGGAATAATATTTCCTGTGCAACTGTAGAAATTTGATATAATTGCTCATGGGGAGAAAATCCACTGCTACTTTTGTAACTACCTGTATCTTACTGTACACAGTTGTGGAACTGATGTATGGTCACATTCCTTTTTTTTTTTTTTTTTTTTTTTTTCTTTTTTTCAAGCACACCAGAAGGAAAAAAAGAAAAATTCCATTGTGATAGTGCACCAGCCAAGATTTAAAGGTTGAGCTGGACCTACAATTGAAATGCAAATCACTCTTCGACAACAGCCTCCCGCTGAGGCCCAAATTTTTACAGATCGGATTCTGAGGTCCTGATGAGGAATCATTGAGCCGCATTTCCCAGGATTCACAAATTAGTCGCCGTCTAAGGTATCATTTTCCACGTTATAATTGTAACGTACCAGAGGAAACTTTGTCACAAAAGACAGTACCCTGTGCTTCCATTATCTCTCCAGCTGCACGCCACCGAGGTTTCTCTCACACACAATAAAAATACCCACATCACGACCTCCCTCTCTGAAACACACACTCCTTGAATATAAACATTTTGAGAATATTGGTGTGCTTTTCTTCCCCTTCCTTTCTAGATGTGCAGGTGGTAAAATACTGGCTGCCATGAACTGCAGACAATAAATAAAAATTACCAGCTTCCCATGCTGCCTGATAGAAATGTGCCAGCTCAGGCGAAGCAAGGCGGGCTCTCCAGGCGCAGTTCCCGGGGGAGCAGTCAGGCTGTGCAGGCCCGCTGGCTGCACACTCCTGCAGGTGCAGGAAAGGCCTGTCCAGTTCAGACCCACCCTAAGAAACAGGAGACCCTTACAATCCAGAGGGTCAAGTTCTTACTCCTTAAATTAGAGAACCTCCAGCTGGAAGAGAGGCAGCACTGTGCGCAGGACAGCATCAGCAAGCAAACAAAAAGGATATGTTTTCAAAGGCACACAGACAAGACAGAATTCAAGGACGGTTGAGTACTGGGGAGAACACCAGCTAGGATTCCTGAAGCAGGTCTTGTCACACACCTTTACTAACCAAGTGACATGCTGCACAGCATGTCCGTGAGCATCAATCTCTTAATTACCTGGAGATCAGTTTTCTCCAGAAGATGTCTGAGGAACTTTCTCAGAAGAGGTTGCTTCAGCAGACAGTGCCTGTGGAGTCTTCCCCAGAGGGTCTCATTTATTATCCTCAGGATAGGTGACAGGAATTTGTAACTTTTGATAATATTTTTATTTATGTTTTGAAAATTTTATACATGTACACTCTGTATTTTGATCTTATTTCCTTCCTACTATGTTCTTCCAATTCCCTCACCACATCCCCAAACCAATCTCCCTCCTGCCTCATGTCTTCCTATTATTATTATCATTAACATTATCATTATTATTATCATTATTATTAGTAGCCCCTGTGTCAAATTAGTACTAATCACATGTACATGTGGGGGGACCATCCATTGATGAATGGGCAACCTACCAATGAACACACCCCCAAAGAAAAGTGATGTTCCCTTCCTCAGTAAGTACCAAGTGCTGATAGCTCCTCTGCTAGGGGTAAGGCCTCAGGAACCCTTCACTCTTTCATGCAGGAATTTTGACTGGCTTGATCTTGTGCAGGTCTTGTGTAGTCAGCCACAGCCATGTCATGTCCAGAGACAATGTTTCACAACCATCCTCCCCATCCTCTGGCTCTTACATTCTTTCTGCTCTGTCTTCTGTGATGTTCTCTGAGCCTTGGATGGGGGAAAGTTGACATGGATGACTCACCTGAGGCTGAATATTTACAGTTACTTATTCCCAGGATTTTGACTCGTTGTGGGTCTCTACAGTTACTCCAAAAAGAAGCTTCTCTGATCAAGGTTGAGAACAGCAGAAATCTAGGGCATAAACGTAAATGTTTAGAAGGCAGTTTGACAACAAGATCATTTAATGAAACACTGCCAGTAGGATCCCTCCTAGGATCTATGATCTCTTCAGTCATGAGCTTTTGACCAAGTTTATGGGACCAGGCATGAAATCCCTCATGTGGAACAGACCCCAAACATAATTAAGAAGGGGATGGCTGACACTATTACATCACTGGGCACAACTTGCCTATTATGCTGGTATTGTAGTATGCAGAGTGCAGTTCTGGGTAAGGCCACTGATGTCTTTTCCTCCCAACAGCCCACATAGCACCTTCCAGCACCATGAAAGTTAGACATCAAGAGGAGAGTTTCCTGGTCAGTTTGAGATTAATTTCCAATTTCCTGATGTCCTGCAATCAAAACAGGTGATTTTGACAACTCTCCCAGATGATTCTTTTTAAAAAAATATATTGTACTTGTTAGAGAAGTTTGATTTTTCAAAAAAAAATTGAACCAAAAGTTCAGAGAACAGTCTTAGCTCAGTGGTAGAACATGTGCATGAGCAGTCCATTCGGGTGGCTCCCTGGCACTGGAAAAAAATGTATATAGGTTTTACGTATACTATTCCCTGCATGTCCAGGCTCCCTCACCACCTACATCCTTTGCCAGAATAGTAAAGTTATTGGAATTGTTGAGCCTGTGTGAACACACCATTATCCCTCCAGTCCATCATTTATATTATCTCCACATTCTCTGGGTTTGGTCAAATTTATGTGACATGTGTCCCGCTGTGGCTCAGAATAGTTTCACTATCCTGAAAAGTCTCTATGCTCCTCTTATTCACCTCTCCCTAACTGCCAACCCATGTCAATCACTGATCTTTTTTTAACTGTCTTTGATAGTTTTACCTGTCCCAGAAGATCATAATAGTTATAATTATATAGTATGTTGACTTTTCAAACTAACTTCTTTTACTTAGCAATAATGCACTTGTTTATGTTTTTTTCTTGACTCAAGGGGAGTTTCTTCACAGTGCTAAATATTAACCCATGGGTTGAATGGTCCACAATTTGTTAAGAGTCTCAGAAAACTTTTCTATACAATGTTTTAGGGTACTACAGTATATGCTCTCTGAGATTTCTTCCGCTATTAAGACTTGATAAACCTGTAGGTTGGTCAAACATATCACAATGAAAAACTGATTTCCTTAATCAGAAATTCTCTTTCTGTCTGTCTTCCTGTCTATTTATCTATCTACCATTCATTCATATGAAATAGGAAGTGAATAAAATAGAAAATATTGCTATGTGCTGGTTAGTTTTTGTCAACTTTACATAAACTAGAATCACCTGCAAAGAAGGAGCCTCAACTGAGGAATTTCCTCAGTCATACTGACTTATGCACCTATCTGTGACGGTTTTTCTTGATTGCTAATTAATGTAGGAGGGCCTAGCCAACTGTGGCAGGTGTCATCCCTGGGTAGATGGGCCTGGACTGTGGAAGAAAAGTAGGGGAGAAGTAAGTCAGGTGGAACAAGCCAGTAGGCAGCATTCCTCCATGGTTCCTGCTTCAGTGCTGCCTCCAGGTTCCTGCCTTGAGCTCCTGCCCTGACTTCCTTTGATGATGGTGAGAAATAGACCCTTTCCTAGACACATTGCCTTTGATCATGGTATTTTATCACAACAACCAAAGTAACTAGAAGATGTTTCCTTCATAGAAGGCCATTGTCTAAACCTAGATAGAAGTTACTAGAAATCCCTCCACTCAACTATTTGTCTAGAGTTGCTACAAATATGGTGAAGTCCAAGAATGACTATGGATGAAAGATGATGATTCTTATAGCTGAATATAGCTGTCCTGGAACTCACTATGTAGACCAGGCTGACCTTGAACTCCCAAGTACTGGGATTAAAGGCATGTGCCACCACGCCTGGCAGCTGAAGTGTTCTTGTCAGAGCAGAGGGTCCTGAGGACAGAACACAGGGGAGATGAGGCCTTGTCTCCAGGAAACTTGAGAGATGAAGTCAAGATGACTGCAATTGTTATCATTTCCCCGAGATAAGATGCAATGAAATCTCTGTGAGCAGAGTAGAGTTGAGAAGAAGGAGCCTATGGAGGTTGAGAACCATTCTGAAGAAAAGGGTTAGAAAGTGTGGTGAGTTGTCAGACTCCAGTTGGGTGAGCATCTTCTGTGGTTTGAGTGTTTGTGTCTCTGGTCCCCAGATTCCTATTCATGGCCAATGTAAGATTATCAAGAGGGGGGACCGTAAGTAGATGATTGGAGTGAACCCTCCTGAATAAGATTGGTGACTTCATACAAGAGGTGAAAGGAGGACTTGTTTGTATCTTTTGTCTTGGGAGTGCAGTAGGCCATCTGTAAGGATGGGCCCTCACCAGATCCTAAATTGACAAGCACACTGGAATTAGACTTCTGTTGTTTGTGGTGCATCACTGATGACACTTTGGTATAGCAGCCTCTGCTGACTGATGCAGAACCTTTGGAAACTTAGGGCACGTCAACAGGGTTGAAGCAATGTTGTTTTCAAAGGAGAGAAAATGGATACTTTTCACATTTTCATGTAATATGAAAATGGTACATGTGATCTGTATACAAGAAAATTGCCTATTTATACATTTTGTTCATATATTTTATTAGAGTTTCTTTTTTGGTATTTTTCTTGATGAGTTAAGGCAACAACCTTATTGTATTTTTTTTCAAATGATTTCCTTCATTTTATATGTGCTTAGCATTATACTGTTCTCAAAGTGGTTTTCATTTGTGTGTTCCATAGCAATTGAACTTTCTCCTTATATTTTCTTGCATTTCTAGCAGGTTAAAGATGTTTATGTTATTGAAGAGACCCAACTATCCCCCCAAATTCCCTTTTTTGTCTTGAATATTTGGCTTCCCTGGTGTTTTTATTTGTGGTACTTATCTTAGTTTTCTTCCCCTCTAAATTGGTAGCAAATTATATAGTCAACTTTCAGTTTACAGCTCAAGGAGGATAGCGTAACATGCATGATTATAATATCCCTGAGTAGTCTCTCTAAGCCTATAACAAATGATCCCTTTTCCACTTGGAAAAAAATACTTTAATTTCACTAAATGTTCAAAGCTTCAAGTAACGATACCTGTATCTTCTTCATATAAAGACAAAGCTGCTTTCTTAACATGACTAGGCCTTTGTTTCCATATCTACATATATTAATTCATTTTCTGTTACTATAACAAAATACCTAAATCTGGGAAACCTGGAAGCAAAGGAATTCCTTTTGCTCACAGTTCTACAGGTTCAAGGACAGTATCAGCACTGGACATTGCTCAGCTGTAGAATGGATCACATGTGAGGTGGTGTCTTGATGGCGTAAATGAAAGGGTGAGAGGACGCCAGACAAGACAGAAAGAGAACTAACCTCAGCTCCCACAGGACCTACATTATTCCCCAGGGGCAGCACCTCCAATCACCTAAGGATGTCCCATGAGGGTCCACTAATTATTGGCTCTGCCATTTTGTTGTTACTACATGAGGACCTAGTCTCCAATGCACGTGTTCTCAGAGATAACCACATCCAAACTATAGGGCTCATCATATAAAACATTTATCTTAAGTGAGTATCAAAGACTTCTACAACTTAAAACTGAGTTCATTTTATGAGCATGGTGAATGTTCATTATTACTAACTGAACACAAAAAACAATATGCTTTTCCTAGAGCTGAGGTCAACACTGAACTCTCCAGCCTGTGTCTAACCGTTACTTCTCATAAACACTTGAGCTAAGAATGATGTTTGCATTTTTGAATGTTAGTTGAACAACGTGAATATTGGTCAGAGATTCAGAGATCATGGGCTGCAACATCTAGTATTTCCTATATAGTGTTTTATGCAGTCAACCTGCAGGCTCATGCTGCAGAGTTAGTAATTACACATTTTGTCATAAAAAACATCCAATCAGGATTACCATCATCAAAGGTTGTTACATGTACCAGGTTTACTTTCTTCCTGGGCTAGATATTGAGCGTATTTCCCAGCTTCCCTTGTAGCTAAGAATGACCATTCACCCAGCATGCAGAATGGATTGTGAATAGACATGATGTACATCATTTCCAGACCTCTTCTGAATCCATTCCATTATGAGGATCCAATGCACTGTCTGTACTGTGCTGGCTACATAAAGAAAGCCCAGCAGATGACATTGGCACTTTAGGAGACAATGAAGTCAAAAAGTAAAGGAGACCTGGGTCTCTGACTGGCCAAACGGTAGGCTACAAGATGACAAAGAACATCACATTGAACTTCATCTAATTAAAAATAAACTGGTTTTAGTGACACGTGAAGTATGTGAGTTCATAAGAATGACTGTCAATCTAATACCCCATCACAGTGCAGCAAACTTTTCTCTCTGTTTTGTGCTGGCTCAGGAGCACCAATCGTGCTGAAAACAGGATCAGTCATCTCTGAGTACAACAATGAAGAATCCATTATTTAGAGCAGATTTGGGGACATCAGAGACTTCTGTCCATTTTCCAGTGATTTGAGAATACTTTTGCTCAAAGATTATTTTGAGTGACTAGTGATCTTTCATCAAATGGTATGCCACGCTATCAACATGTGCACATGAGTCAACCTGTCTTCTGTCCAAGTGATAGAGCTAAGCTGAATAAATTGTGTTCTAATAATTCCAGCTAAGCAGTCATGAGGTTTAGGGGTGGAACATGTCAAACAACTCTGGATATTTGTATTACCCATTAAGTCTCAATAATCATAGTCGATTTTTAAAGTAGGATTCCTCCATCAGCGTGGGAGAGTTCCTTGGTAAGGCAAATTGCAACATCACAGTTGACGTAAGAATGTAACTGAAGTTGGCCAACCTGGCTTTGAATTCTCACTACAATATTTATTAACTGTACCACCTTTTATGGATTCAATCTCTCTGTTCTCCTGGTTCTTCATTTGTAAATAGGAGGAAATAATAATTAGGGTGATACCTCCTAGATGTGATTAAAGCTTGAATGGACTTTCTTTAATATACAACAAAGTTGGCACAATTTAAGTCTGGCTTTACTGTTATGATGTGCACTGGTATCCCAAAGTTCTGGGTTGGTCCTTGGCCAGCAACTCCATTAGCAGGTGGTAGAATCTTAAAAGGTACGGCCTAGTAGTAGGTCTTGCAATCACTGGAGGAGTGCCCTCGAAGGGAATTGTGGGACCCTGCTCTCTTCTTTCTCCTGTACTTCTACATGAAGTGAATAGGCTTCATTCATCAGATGGACACTGACCACTACATACCGTCTCACCAAAGCAACAGAACCAACCAAATATGTATTGAAACCACTGAAACGGTGAAACAAAATAAACCTTTTCTCTTTATGTTGATCATCTCAAGCATTTGCTATAGCAATAGAATGAGAACACATTTATCCTTATCATTTTACATACATAAAATAAATTAATCTAACATGCCAGGCCTAATGTTTCACTTTGAAAATGCCCATGTCTTTTTAGTCATGAATGTCTTGGTTTGATATTGGTTTTATTTTCTTTGTTACTGTTCCTCCTTAGTTCATTGGTTCTGCTTGCTTATCTGTTTGTTTTGAGATAGAGTCTCACTCACTCATAGCCCAGACTGGCCTGGGAGCTCACTACCAGATTCAAGTTCGTCTTGAATTCTCTGTAGTCTTCTTGCCTCAGTTTCCCAAATGCTGGGATTCCAGGAGGAGCTACTACATCTGGCTCAGTCATGGACTTCTACAAAAAGTTTTCTGCTATTTCCTTTTTATATAAGTTATCCAGTTATTAGTTCCTAACCAAACTTTGAGACCTTTTTTGAGTTAAAAACATAGTTGCAACAAGAAGACAAATGTGGAAGACAGGCTACTCTGATGTAAGAGTAGTAGAAAGACATATAAGGCACAAAGTATCTGATGTGCTTGTTTAGACTGGTTTTTGCGACTGTCATCAGATGCACTGTAAGCACAGCTTTTGTGTGTGTCAGACTTAGAAACCAAAAAGAGTTTTGTCTTCTCTAAAGAAAACAGAAGCTATCCTTTTTTTTCACAATACCATAGACTCTAGGATCCTGTAAGATGTCTTTATATTTTCAATAGGAAAAAGGGGAAGCAAGGAAGAAATTCATGATCAAATGAATATAAAGTTGATTCTGGAGAAACTCTGCAAGTTGAAGTGGGATGGATATATATATATATATATATATATATATATATATATATATAATAAATATATAATATATATAATGAAGTAAGGTGGATGTGGTGGGAAACCCAAATCTCAGTAGGGTCAGCTGACCTCCTGTTGCCCCATTTTGCACTCTGACCTTGTGACAAAATAATTTAAATCACTTGCTTCCCTCACTGAAATGATGTCATATTGGACTTGGTCTGACGTTCTTCATTGGTATGATTTCCAAGACAATATTATATAAATATATATATATATATATATATATATATATAATTGATTAGAAAGAAGAAAGTCTCAGCATAGAGCATCCTGAGATTCTAAGTCTTTGCATATTATTTTTCAAATCAGTGTATCTGAATTTCCTTTGTTAAACTTTATAGTTTCTCAGAACAGAAGCACTGCATTCTTATTCTGTGTATTTCGAAGGGTGTGCTTTGTTTCTCTGAGGAGTATGTACTTTATCAGAAGACTCCTGGTGACCCTATTTGCAGTCTCTTAAATAAGTAGGAGTTTATCATGAAGAAGAATACATTCAGCTGACTTTTGCAACGTGAACGCATCAGTTCCTGCTATTAATTCCGAACGCTCAGTCCATCCTGCGTGCTTTATAGCCTAACACAGTGAAATGAAAGGAATTTTATATATTTCAGTTCTGTCCCTCTGCTGGCAGTGGAAGTAAATCCCAAAGTATTTCAGCAGGTGCTATTAATATGCAAATAACAGAGAATACACTATTTCTAATAGACCTCCCAACTGCATGGGAGGTGACGCTGTTGGAGCAAATTAGCTTTCTGTAATTTGCATGCTTTTCACAACCTCCTGGGATTATATTTTAGATCAGAGACAATAAAAGCCTATGCAGTTAGCTTAAAATGTAACTAATTTTAGACTTTGAAACAAATTTAACCTAACTTCTTTGTGGTGTTAAACAGCTATTTGCAAAGAAACTTTTATAACAGTGTAATTTTTATAGCATTGATTTGCTATGAGTGACTCCATCAGTCTATAGCATGGAAACAAGTTTGAGAACAGACCAGGTACAGGGATTTCCAAGATGACCAAAAGACATACAAGGATATGATCTGGAGGCCCAGAGGTATGCGTTGTTAGGACGGGCCCAAAGGATATGTGAAATCAAGAGAGAATGTGGAATTGGCCCCAAGTGAATAATCAGTCAAAGTGTCTCTCATCATGAAGATAAAGCTTATTTATTTACCTCACTATATAAACCTCATAATACCTAAATACTGGAGGTAGATGAACAATATATTCAAATAAAATAATACATTAACGTCTTTAAACTACTCTCACGTTTTACAAACATATTAGCTCATTATTATCTGTGCTGCACATGTAGATTGAACAAAAATATTTAGAAAAAAATTATCTGCACTGAACATGTATGCATTTTTCCCCTTACTCCCTAAATAACACAGAACACAGGCTATTTACATAGCCTTTACATCGCATCAGATACTCTAAGGGATTTAGAAATGATTTGAATCACACAGGAAGATATACGAGGGGGCGTGGACTCAATGGAACTAATCCTTCTGTGTGCTGAAGGTTAAATACAGTATGTCTGGAGCTCTCATGTTATTGAAATTAGAAAAGTTCCTTGGAAAATATTCTGCCAGTCTGACGGCAACCAAAGTCATTGAGACTTTAACAAAATTTAGCATGACTATGTTTCTTATTGCCGTATTATGAGGAAAGAAAAGTCATAACAAGGTGTATGCATATTGTTCAGATAAATTATTTTGATGCTTTCTTGGCCTGGATAAACCCAACTTTTAGATAAAAGTATTTAGATGATTTTAGCTTTTTTTTTCTATCTTAAATTCACACATGAAAACTGAGTTGAAGAAATAAAATAATTATATGCTTAAAGCTTAAATATTGCCTTCAATGTGCCATTTTCAATTGGAAACCAAATTATCTAGTAACAATTATTCTCTATTTTCTTTTGTTTCTACAGATATGTTACACGGTTTAAAGTGTGAAATATCACAAAAGGGAGTTACATTAGGAGGTTTAATGTCTAAATATGTTTGTTATCCATCAGTTCAGTACCTAATAACTTAGCACTGGTAAAAGGACTTATGGGAAAAACAAAAGAAATCATTTTGCTATGAAGAAAAATTACGATCACATAATGATTGTTTCTGGATGCATTATGGACTAATTCAGATCAGGTGGTTTCTGCTCACTAATCTTTCTGAGATGTGTCAATCAACTTGCTTCAAATAATTTGGCCATTTGACATAACATAAATTTTCAAAGGAAATACAATTACTTTAAAATATGATAAATTTGGGTAAGTCAATAATTTCACACATACACACATACACACACACACACACACACACACACACACACATATTTAAATCTAAACTTTCTACATATGGATGAGCTCACATTTTTGTTTACTTGTGAATCCGCATCTTAAAAATGTTGCTTTTTCACTCAATGATCACATTTTCTTTTGTTTTTAATTTTTTGATTTATTTATTTTTATTTTGTGTGTATGGGTGTTATGCCTGCATGTGTATAAGTGCACCCATATCATGAAGTGCCCATAGAGGACAAAGGAGGGCATCAAATCCCTTGGAATTGGAGTTATGGACAGTTTTTAGCCACCATGTGGGGCTGGGAACAGAATCTGGGTCCTCTTCAAAGCAGCCAGTGTTCTCAACTGCTGAGCCATCTCTACAGTCCCAATCCTCACATTTTTGATAAATTGTTCGTCTACATCAAAAGGAAGGACAATTTATGTGTGGGATATAAAGCATATAGAAGGCCTTTTTTGATTGTTTGTTTTGGGGGGGTGTGTTTTGTTTTTTCTTGGTGTATGCGCTACAAATTAAAACTAAGCACATGCTTTGAGCTACTCCCAAGACTGCTGAGATACACTCCCAGACCCACAGAAGTTCTTTGAATATGAAAATAATATATTGAGAATAATGACAATTTTTGATAAAGTTGAAACCTTTTAATAATACACATATGTAAACAGAATAGTTCAAAATAAATAATTTATAAGTTCCTAAATTTGTATCGTTGCTCTCAAGTACAGCACAGCTTGTAACTGGTCCAATGTGATTTCCTTTCTGCTCCAGCAGCCTCCTGACTCTGTCCTCAGCCCTCCTCTGCTAATCACTTTACCTAAGGTGCAGGCATTCCTTTCGCGACAATTCTGAAAATGGCTTTACGTCTCATTTTTATGGTTTTCTCTGACCCTGAGGATTATAACTCAGCCTACTCTAGGTATCCTGTGAGTCTGGTGGACACGGTCTCACCAGCCAAGTTTCAATGATGCTGCCCACTCTGAATAGTTTTTTTTCAGAAAAGAATGAGATTGGGGTGGGGTAGAGGGTCAATTCATTCTGTTCTTAAATATAATTCTCTAAATTTTTTTGTTATATTAGAAATTCCTTATTTTCTTTGGCTGATTTACTTTTCTTCCTGAGCAAAGTTTACTATCATGTACTAGACTGATTCTTTATAAATAGCTGGAATTCCTGAAATATATAATGAAAAACAATATATATAGTATCAATAGACATAAATTTCTTCGATTCTGTCATGAAAATGGCTTGATAGTTTGTATCTCCTGCCTTCTACTTTTTAAAAAGATGCTTATTTTTCCTACTTCAAGTGTTTAACTATGGAAACTCAAAACACATTTCCAGAGGTTTGCATGGCTTATGTGATCTTTGGTAAGTCATTGACCTCTATTTGTAAAATATTAAAAGTTTAATCCATCAACCCCTCTGAGCTGCTGTGAGGATTATCCCATACATTATACTTTGCACAAGCATCTTCAAAAGACAGGTTTGTATAAACAGACTGTTGGTTTTCACTGTCCAGGTTCCTCCAATATTACTTGGGGCCTTGTGGTGCTGAGTTGTGGAGAGCTGTGTCAGCCTCTCCACTGGGATGACATCTGAATGTCCTCAGTAGTTATTGGTCTAGCACTTTCATGAAAACGGTCTTTATGTCTGTGCTATTCTTAGGAGTGTCTGCACATACTCTTCCTCCCTCAACCACTGTAGGTCAAGGAAAACTTTTTTGGCTGCTGATGTGAAACACTGTGGTCAGTCCTCTTCAGGTCTCAAGTCACAGACCTGTGATTATTTTTACTGAAAAACAGACGAACAGGGAGTCTTGGCCCAGTGGCCTTTGCTTTGAGTAGCACATAATAGCACTCCATGTCCAGTAGTGTAGAGAAATTGTTTCAACTATTTTAAGGAACGAACACAAGGGGGTTGTTAGTTTTTAGTTTGACCAACTTAAAGTTTAATATTCTAGATATGGCACATAGATATAAGCCACAGAATATGTTTATTTAAAAAAAACATCTAAATCAGCTTTACTTAAGAATTTTGAGCAGTGACCATTTAAAAAGCATGCAAGCACGGGGCACAGAGCTGGAGCAAACATTAGCAGCAGCAACAACAAATCACGTTTTTCAAATGGGTCAATGAGAAACATGCATTCAGTGCCCAGTCTTGCCCAGTTCTCACTGTACAATCGGTCAATGGTATAAAAAAGGAAGCCCAACTCTCACAATCACTGCCAACAGGGACAACACTTATTGGGCTCATGGAATACAGAAATGGTTTCTGCTACTTCGATACAGATGAAACTGAATTCATACATCCACTACAAAGAAAAAGATAAATATTATACTCATTTTCTTTCAAATTACTCTTTATTGTTATAGAATACCCACATGTGCTGGGGCCAGAAGCTTTCCTGGGTAAGTTTGGTGGGGCTCACTGTGCCTTGACTTCCCCAGCCTCATTCATCCTCCCAGCACCCCCCCATCTCTCCTCCTAGCAGGGGCACTGGCACATTTCTTGTCTTGGCACCCCAGACCTCTGGACTGACCTGTTGGCCCAGACTCCCCACGTCTTCCTCATCCTTTGCAGTCAAACCAACCCAATTCCTTCCTCTAGTCCTTGGGAGCCCTCAGGTCCTCCTCATCCCCACCTCCCCTTGCATCTCCAAGTAGGCCATCCCTCTAGCTTCCTGGGGCCAGCAGCTTTCCTGGAGGGATCCAGTCCTTAGGAGAAAGCCTGAGAGCATCTGCTCCTCATCTGACTTGGGCCTCTGTGGGAACTCCTGAGCAGGAAGATGAAATCAATTGGCTCCTCCAATGTAAAATCAAAAGAGAGAATCTGAAGCCTAGACCAACCAGCTTTTCATGCCCGACAAGTAAACCACAAAAGCACATAAAGTTTACAAAAAGAAGTAGACTTAAACTCAACAAAGAAAGGCTTGGGTCTCACACAAGAATCAGAAACTACAAAAGTAATCCACATGTCAAATAAAACCCAAGTAATATATTCCCACCAAGTACCGACAGTCCTGTAGAGGAGGAGTACAATGAGAACCCCCTTGAGATAATGCAGAACATGGAAATCAAAAGAACAATTATAAACATGATAAAAGAATTCAGCGAATTTAAAGAACACACAAAGAAAGAAAAAGTAAAAGGTGAAACTTATATGCCTTTCATCAAGCTGAAAGAAGATAGGGATAAATTGCTGAATGAGTTCAGAAAAGAGTTAGAAATATTGAAGAATAATCAGGCTGAAATGAAGAAGGAAGTGAAATGCTCAATAAGCCAATTAGAAATGACAGGAGAAAGCCTCACCAATAGGATGAATGAAATGGAAAATAGAATATCAAGACTGGAAGACAAAGTAGAGGAACTAAACCGCTCAAGCAAAGATTATGAAAAATTTAAGAAAACACAAGAATGGAATATGCAGGAATTGTGTGACACCATAAAAAAACAAGCTTACTAATCATAGGCATACAGGAAGGAGAAGAATCTCAGGATAATGATATACACCAAAACTTCAACAGGATTGTAGAAGAAAATTTCCCAAAATTAAAGAAAGACATGCCCATACAAATACAAGAAGCATATAGAACACCAAATAGGAACAGAAAAGAAACTCTTCACAGCACATCATAGTAAAAACATTAAATGTACAGAACAGAGAATGCTGAAAGCTGCAAAAGAAAAACAACAAGTCACATATAAAGGAAAATGCATCAGAAACACAGCTGACTTCTCAGTGTAAACTATGAAAGCCAGAAGAGCTTGGACCAAAGTATTCCCAGTTCTAAATGACCACAGATGCCAACCCAGATTACTTTACCCAGCCAAAATGTCTATTATAGTCAAACAGGAAAGAAAAATCTTCCATGACATAAATAGGCTGAAAGAATTCCTGCCCACAAAACCAGCCCTTCAGAGAGTTCTTGAAGCAATACAAAGACCTGAAGAAAGGAATGACTATACCCGAGGGGTTACAGAAAGAAATGTAATGAAGTTATAACCATGGAAATGCACGGCTACACCAAAAATGTGAACAGAAATAAAAATGACAGGAATCAGTACACATCTTTCATTAATAACTTTAAATATCAATGGACTGAACTCCCCAGTCAAAAGACATAGATTAGTTGAATGGATTAAGAAACAAATCCACCTTTTTGTTATCTGTAAGAAACACATCTCACTTTCAACGACAGGCACTACCTTACAGTGAAAGGATGGGAAAGAAATATACCAAGCAAATGATACTAAGAAAAAAGCAGGAGTTGCAATTTTAATATCTGAAAAAATAGACTTCAAACTAAAACTAATCAGAAGAGATAAAGAGGGCCACTTCATTCTGATCAAAGGAACAACTGACCAAGAAGATATTACAATCGTGAACACATATTCACCAAACTCTTGTGCACCCACCTTCATAAAAACAGTACTACAGGACTTTAAGATCCAGATTAATCCCAGCTCATTAATAGTTGGGGATTTCAATACCCCATTGTCTCCATTAGATAGGTCAAGAGGACAGAGAATTAACAAAGTGTCATCTGAATTAAACCATACATCAAATGGCCTAACAGACATCTACCAAATATTCCACCCAAGCCCCAAAGAATATATTTTCTATTTAGAGTCCCATGGAACTCTCTCCAACATCAACCATATACTGGGGCACAAAACTAGCCTCAACAGATACAAAAAGATTGAAATAAGTCCATGTATTCTATCAGACCATAATGCAATAAAGCTTAAAATCAACACCAGAAGAAACCCTAGTAACTACATGAACACATGGAGCTTAAACAACACACTCCTGAATGATGAATGGGTCAAAAGAGAAATTAAGTAAGAAATAAAAGTATTCCTGGAACTAAACGAAAAGGACAATACAACACAACAAAACCTCTGGGATACATCTAATGCAATATTTAGAGGGATGTTTATAGCTCTAAGTGCATTCATTAAAAAATCAGAAAAATACAAATAAATCACTTAACATTGCAACTCAAGACACTTGAAAAAGCAACAACAAATGAAACCCAAACCCAGCACACAAGAAGAAATAACAAAAATCAGAGCAGAAATTAATGAAATAGAAAGAAAGAAAACAATACAAAGAATCAATGAATCCAAGAGCTGATTCTTTGAAAAGATGAACAAGATTAACAGACCCCTAGCTCAGTTAACCAAAAGAAAGAAAGAGCACCTTCAAATCAACAAAATCAGAGAAGAAAGGGGAAACATTGCGACAGTCACTAAAAAGATCCAGAACATTATAAGGTAATACTTTAAAAAACCTAAAAGAAATGGACAGGTATCTAAAAGCGTGGGAACCACAAAACTAAATCAAGAAGAGATCAACAGCTTAAACAGACCCATAACACATAGGGAAATTGAAACAGTAATAAAAAGCCTTTTGACTAAAGTAAGCCCAGAACCACAGGATGTACAGCAGAATTCCAGACATCTAAAGATCTACTTAATTTAATTAAAAAGATAGAAATGGAGGGAGAACTTCCAAATTCCTTCTATGAAGCCAGCATTCACTCTAATATCAAAGCCAGGTAAAGTACAACCAAAAAAGAAAACTACAGACCCATATCCTTAATGAACATAGTTGCAAAAATTCTTAACAAAATACTTGCAAACCGCATACAGATGCACAACAAAAAGATCATCCACCATGATCAAGTCAGCTTTATTCCAGAGATG
>NW_008346414.1:1164122-1198072 GCF_000622305.1 Nannospalax galili
GACAAGAACCACATGGTCATCTCAATAGATGCAGAGAAGGCCTTTGACAAAATTCAACATGCATTTATGATCAAAGTCCTAGAGGGAACTGGACTGGAGGGAACATATATCAACATAATTAAAGCCACATATAACAAACCCACAGCCAACATCATTCTAAATAGAGAACAACTGGAAGCATTCCCATTAAAATCAGGAACCAGACAAGGCTGTCCACTATCTCCACTCCTTTTTAACATAGTGCTTGAAACTCTTGAAAGAGCAGTAAGACAAGAAAAGGAAAATAAAGGAGCAATAATTGGAAGAGATGAAATTATCCATATTGCAGATGACATGATATTATATCTAAGAGACACCAAAACTTCCACTAGAAAACTCCAAAAAATGATTAACATTTTCAGTAAAGTGGCAGGTTACAACATTAATCTACAAAAGTCTGTAGGCTTTCTATATACCATTAACAAGCAATCAGAGGAGGAGTAAATGGAAACATTTCCTTTCACAATAGCTGCAAAAAATAAAATATCTCGTAATAAACCTGTCCAAAGACATTAAAGACCTTTACAATGAAAATTTTAAATCTTTGAAGGAAGAGATTGAGGAAGACATCAGAAGATGGAAGGACCTCCCGTGCTCATGGATTGTAAGAATTAATATTGTGAAAATGATCATCCTACCAAATCCCAATGTCATTCTTTACAGAATTGTAAAAAACCATCCTAAGATTCATATGGAAACACAAAAGACCTTGGATAGCCAAAGAACCCTTAGCACTAAGAGCAATGCTGGGGGGAATATTATATCAGGTTTCAAACTGTATTACAGAGCTATAGTCACAAAAACAACATGGTACTGGCACAAAAATAGACCCGTAGATCAATGGAACAAAATTGAAGACCCAAACCTGAGTACATTCCATTTCAGCCACCTGATATTTGACAAAGGGGGCAAGGACATTCACTGGGGAAAAGACAGCATGTTCAGCAATGGTGCTGGCAAAACTGGATCTCTACCTGTAGAAGAATAAAACTATACCCCTATCTTTCACCTTGCACAAAAGTCAATTCCAAATGGATCAAAGACCTCAATGTAAAGGCTGAAACTGAAATTGCAAGAAGAAAACATTGCCAATAATCTACAAAACATAGGTATAGGAAAGGATTTTCTAAACTGGACATCAATTGCTCAGGAAACAAGGTCAAAAATAAACAAATGGGACCTCATTAAACTAAAAAGCTTCTGTACATCAAAAGAAGCAACAAAGAAAGTCAAGAGAAAACCCACAGAATGGGAGAAAATCTTCACCAGCGACACATCTGACAGAGGTTTAATATCCAGAATATATAACAAACTCAAAAAACAAAGAATCAAGAAAGGAAGTAACCCAATTAAAAGATGGGCTAAGGAGCTGAACAGAGAATTCTCAAAAGAATTAAAGATGGCTAAGAAGTATCTTGAAAGGTGTTCAACATCATTAGCAATTAGGGAAATGCAAATTAAAGCCGCTTTAAGATTCCATCTTACCCCTAGACAGTCTGGCTAAGATCAAAAGAACAAATGATACCAAATGTTGGAGAGGATGTGGGGAAAGGGGAACACTCATCCACTGCCTGTGGGGCTGCAAACTTGTTCAACCCCTATGGAAAGCAGTATGGGGAACTCTTAAAAACTACACATGAACCTACCATTTGACCCAGTTATACCACTCCTTGGCATATACCCAAAGAACTCATCCTATTGCAGAGATACTTGTACATCCATGTTTGTTGCTGCTTTTTTCACAATAGCCAAGAGATGGAAGCAACCTAAATGTCCCTCAACTGACAAGTAGATAATGAAAATGTGGTTCATATACGATGAAGTTTTACTCAGCAGTAAAGAAAGATGAAATCATGACATTTGCAGGTAAATGAATGGAACTAGAAACTCTTAGACTAAGTGAAGCAACACAGACTCAGAAAAACAAACGATGTATGTTCTCCCTCATACACGGATCCTAGCACTCACTCATAAGGACAAGAGAGTATGTATCCAGACATAAGCATAGGAACCAGGATAATGAAAAGGAACCAGGGACATAAAGGAAAAGGAAGAATCTGAAAGAGAAGAACAGTAGGAAACAGGTGTTAAAGGAGGTCTGGATAAAATGGGGTTATTTTAAGGGGAGGGGAGAGGCAGCATTACACAAGGAAACTCAGGGATAAAGGGAAAGAAGGATCTCAAAAAACGTGGGACCAGAGGAGAAAGGAATTTTTAAGGGAGCAATGGGAAAAATGGGAGCATGTTAAAGGGGGAAACCATGGTGGAAGTGTTAGACAATGTGTGAGAGAAATAATGCCTAGCTAGTTTTAAAAAAAAACAGAGGAAACCATATTAGTCCAACAACTTCCTGACCAATTTTAATACAACTAGCTCAAGAAACATATGTCTAGTCAAAGTTTATCTGAGAACCTTGGGTCTTTTCCCAAGCTTTATCTATATAGCACATGATAACTAAAAGTACCAGACTGATGGACCTAACCTTCTTGGATCTTTAACAGCCATACTTTGAGGCCTATACTAATTTGGTCAGAGGGATCCACAGGCCAGTTTTTGCTCCTTGTCCTCCTAGGTTGACTAAGTTCCAGGGGACTATGGAGCATCTCTCAAAATGTCCTGTAACTGTGGTGAGTCAACTGGCTTCTTTATCAAGGAGGCCATGGAGACCCCACCAGATGGACTTGAACCTGTGTCCAGTCTACAAAGAGGAGGGTCAACACAGAGGAAACATTTCCTCCATGCTTCCAAGTAAAGCCATCCACAGTCAAGCAGGACCTTTGACTTAACTTCACATAGATGGAACTGGTAAAAGAAAGGAGTCAGAAAGGAGTCAGTCCTCCCAAGCCCATGTGACCCCTGAGGAACAGATAAAAATAAATTGGTTTATCTGGGCCAACTGCATGGTCTTAAACACCCAAAAGGAAAGTATAACCAAAGATAAAATGATCAATATAATTCTTTAAGTGTCCATGTGTGTCCTGGTTTGTTTCTTCATTGCTGTGACAAAACACTCTGACAACTACCAACTTGGGGAGGAAAGGGTTTATTTGTCTTACATCTCCCAGGTCACAGTTCATCAGGGAGCTCAAGGTAGGAACTCAGGGCAGGAACCTGGAGTCAAGAGCTGGAGCACAGGCCATGGAGGATCACTGCTTCCCCTGGCCCCTGAACACCCTGCTTTCTTATGCAACGAAGGCCCACCTGCCCAGGGATGGCACCACCCACAGCGGGCTGGGCCCTTCCACATCACTCAACAATCAAATAGGTGTCCAACGGACATGGCCACAGGCCAGTCCAATGAAGGCAATTCCCCAATTGAGGCTCCCTCAACCCAGGTATGTAAAGTTGACACTAAAGCTATCCAGCATAATGTGTATAGTTAAAGACTACATAACAAGAAACAATACCAGACAGGAGATACCTTCTTTTGAGTTGTTGGCCAGGGTGGCCCAAGAGATTCCCAGACAGTAACCCAGCATAGAACTGGGAAAATGAACAACAGACCCCAATCTTATTTAAAAGAATATTGGCAATAGCTTGCTTCTATATGAGGAAGAGCTGATCTTCCTAAAACAAGGAACTCTAGATAGGCTGACTAGACTCAGCAGATGGACAAGCACTGGGGAATGGTTGGGGTCACTGACAACACATTGGACAGTAAGAGGGATGATAGAGTAATGGGCTCTAACAGTGGCCGGGGACATGGGAGGGTGTCACTTGGGATGTGAATATACAGATGAATAAGATTGTTTGGGATATTCTGAATGAAATGCATACAAAAAAATCAATAAATTTAAAAAATGAGTTATATTTAAGGAAGAAGCATAAAAATTTGCTTCATGTTAATTAGTAGATGTGAAAATCATTATCATTGAAATCTACCTGATGACTTTAGATCCATGGTCAGGTGCCAAGGATCTCAGAAAGTAACCGGCTGTGACTAGTAATAACCAAATATACAGAGATTAGAAACACATGTGCAAACATCTTAGTGTCAATTTCGTAACAAAAACAATGAATCTTTCTGCAAGGAACAATATATTCTAAAAATGAAATGGAATCTTATTATAAAGGTTAAAAGCTCATTCAATTTTATGGGTTTATACTGAGTGCAATAATGTATAACTGTACTAATTCAACTGTAAACCTAAAAATTTATAGCCAACTTTGAAAGAGATGCATCTTAATTCTGGAAATTGTTATTGACTATGTCAATGTTGTTGTAATGAAATGTGTCTACTAGTTATGTGGTTATGAAATAAATAATTCAAAAAATAAAATAATATAAAAGCTAAAAAAAAGAATATCCACATGTGCATTTGTTTGCATATGTACATGTATACATTATATGGGCTATGTAAGGGATCCTCATGTAAGGGAAAACATGCATTTTTTTTAAATTTTCTGAGATTGGGTGATCTCACTTAATACTATACATTCTGGATCCATTTTGTTGTGAATTTTGTGATTTCATTTCTCTTTAAAGCTGAATAATATCCTATTTTATACGTGTATTAGATTTTCATTATCCATTCATCTGTTGATGGACAACTAGATTGGTTCCATTTCCTTGCTATAGTGTATAGAACAGCAAGTTAAACATGGTGGTGCAAATATCTCTATGGTAAGATATGGAGTTCCCTGGGTGTATGCCCAGGAGTGAGATCTTTGGGTCATATGTTAGCTCTATTTTTAGTATTTTGAGGCAGATCCAACTTGTTCTGTATAATTATTGTACTGATTTGCGCCATCACCAGCAGTGCATAAGGGTTCCTCTTTCTCTAACATTGTCAGATTTCGTGATAAAAGACATTCAGGCTGTGATAAGGTGGTGCCTCAAAGTAGTTGTAATTTGCATTTCCTTGATGTGTTGAACACTTGTGGCCATTTATCTTTCTGTTTCTGAAAACTATGTAATTTATTTGCCCATTTGTTGATTGATAGTTTTATTTTCTTCTTATTTAGTTTTTCCAGTTCTTTGTATATTCTGGGTATTTTCCCCTTATATGATGTATAGCTGGTAAAGATTTTCTCCCATTCTGCGGGTTATGTGTTCTGATGATAGTTTCCTTTGCTGGGCAGAAACTTTTTAATTTCATACAGTCCCATCTATTGATACTTGGAGTTAGTTCCAGTGCTGTTGAGCTCATGTTCATAAAGTTCTTGCCTACACTAATGTGCTGAGTAGTATTTCCTACATTCTAATCTAGGAGTTTCAGATTTTAAATTAAGGTCTTTGCTTCATTTCAAATTGATTTTTGTACAAGGTGGAAGTTGTGAATCTAATTTCTTTTTTTTTTTTTTTCGGTCTTTTTGAGACAGGATCTCCATGTAGCCCCAGCTGCCCTGAAACTCACTATGTAGACCAGGTTGCCCTTGAACTCACAGAGATCTGCCTGCCTCTGCCTCCCAAGTGCTGGGATTAAAGGTATGCACCACCAAGCCCGGCCTAATTTCATTCTTAATCAGGTGGAAATCCAGATTTATTACCATCATTTACTGAATAGGCTATCCTTTTTCCTAGTGTATGTCTTTGCCAGTTTTATCAAGAATTAGGTGGGCACAGCTTTGTCAGTTTATTTCTGGGTCTTCTGTTCTGTTCCATTGATCTACCTGTCTCTTTGGATGCCAATACCAAGCTGTCTTTATCACTATAGCTCTGTAGTATAATTTGAGGTCAGGTATTATGATGTCTCCACTCCAGCTGTGTTCTTACTTCTTAGGATTGCTCTTACTATTTGTGGTCCAATGGTTCCATATGAATTCTTGGGTTGCTTTCTCTAGTTCTGTGAAACAAGACACTGGTGCTTTGATAGTTATTGCATTAACGCTGCATGTTTATTTTGATAGTATGGCCATTTTTCACAATATTGCTTCTGTCAATCCAGACATATGAAAATTCCATTACCTATTGTCTTTGATTTCCTTTTTCAGCTGTTGACATTGTCACTGAAGAAGTCTTTGTGTTCGTTGGTTAGGTACATTCTTAGGCATTTAAATTTTTTGATGCTGTTTTTGATGGAACAGTTTTCCTATTTTCTTTCTATGAGAGTAAGCTTGGTGTAGAAGAAGGATATTGGTTGTTTTTGCATTGATTTTGCATCCTGCAACTTTACAATAGATGTTTATTAGATCTAGGAATTTTCTAGTAGATGGTATAGCGGCTTTTAAATATGAAATCATGTTGTCTGTAAATAAGGACAGTTTTTTTTTATTCCTTTCATGTCTTCCTCTTGTCTAATTGCTACAGCTAAGACCTCACACACTATGTTAAATTGTCTTGCTCCTGATTTGAGAGGAAATGTTCTCTGTGTGTCGCTGTTTAATGAGATGCTGGCTCTAGGTTTGTTGTATACAGCCTTTATTATTCTGAAGTACGCTGCCCCATTCCTTCTCTTTCCCAAACTTTTCTCCTGAATATATGTTGACCTTTGTCAAATGATTTTTAAGCGATAATCAAGATGATTTTATGTGTATCCTGTCCTTTAGTATGTTTATATAATGTATTATATATTTATTGATTTATGTATGTTGAGTCAACCTTGTCTTTCTGGAAATAAGCCCACTTGGTCAGAATGTATGATATTTTTAATATGTTCCTGAATTTTGTTTCTAAGAATTTTTTTGAAAATTTTTGCATATTTTCATCAAAGAAATTGGTCATAGGAACAGATTCATACACATAAATACTTGCATATCAGACACATGCTCAAGAAGCACTTGTGATCTTTGCTTTGGTGACCCCTAAAGCAATCTGCTGATTTAATCTATCATCTACTGTTGACCCTGGCTCAGCAGGTCCAGCAGCTGTGGCTGTAGAAGGATACACTGACAAGGCACCAAGGTACCAATGTTTAGGTAAGAAGGGTGTGGGGTAGATACCAGAATGGAGGTGGTATAAGTGACAGTTATAACTGCCAAAGTAGATGAAGACAGGATTCTGAATATATATCTTGACTCACACAGGACCAGCAGTCATCCCAACCGGATGCTCAGCCACTGCTAGACTGGCTCAGAGCTCGCCCTAGATTGCAAAATGCTCATTCTTCCAACATTACAGGGTTTGGGGATTAGGGAGGTGGCTCGTGCTCTCAGACTTCTCCTACCTGAGTTGACACTTTCTCTACCAGTTTTCTGGGCTTCTTTCTCATCAAGTCATGCCAACATGTGCTTGAGGGGATAAAATGAAGTTAAGCTACTGTTTCAGGAATTCATAATGTAATTTAAACCAGTCTTTATTAATGAACCCAAAGTACTTCCCATCCAACTGAAGTCCTGCAATTATTTAAATGTGTAAGTGAAACCATTCTTTATACTTCATTCATAGTCCATTTAAGTCAGAAACTGAGTTTACTTGGTTTACTAACTGGGCATTAAGCACCATTTGAGCAGCTGAAAAACTATCAATTGCAATGGCCCATAATAAATATATCTACAATTTCTACAGTGATTATCCTTCCTAGTTGAAAACCACATTTCCGAGGGTGTTACAAATCATACACCTAACTGTAACTTCACAGCTAGAATTTTAGTGTACGTTTGCGTGGATAACTGTTGTACAGAGAGCGTTTAAAGCATCTCACTTATTGCTCAGTACGGCTCAGGTAATGATGTGCTATTGTTATTGTTATTACTATTTCACCATTAAGAAAACAAGATTCAGAGATGTTAGAAAACCCAAAATCATGAAAGTAGGAATCTGGGAGCCAAAGTACTGGCACACTATGTCCCTTCACAGCCTAAATAAGCATGGCTTGCCTTTAATGATTGCAACCCTCATATGTTCAGTTTCTTCTTGAAGATGGATCATTTATAAGAAGCAGAAAACCTACTTTTGAGATAGAACAGAAAAGTCTACCACAGTCATACCACCCTAAATGCACCCTATCTCATCTGAGATAGATTAGAGATTTTATTCAAATGTATGTATCTATTGTTATCATCATCCAGTAATTCCTGGACTGAAGTGATTAACTTATATATTTGATGGTTATAAAATCAATTACAATTTACAAATTGAAGGGAAATGTGTAGCATAGAATCAGAAAATAACATTCTCTAAGACATCAATTGTACTTAAAAATTTTAGTTATAAACTTAATCACTCTTAATTTAACATGTTCTATGCAGTATGTATACATTGACAATTTTATTAAATTTTCAACATATTAAAAGAAGAATATTTAAATTAAGTGTATTCTTTAAGGATGGGAAAATACTGGAAAACTTTAACAGTATCATTTTATACCTTGACACCTGTATATTCCAAATCTTGTATATTGTCACTACTATAAGAGAAATGAATGAAATTATTTTACTGCGTCATTTTGGATATAAAAGAAAGGTTTCATTTATTTTTTTAGATAATTTTATCATAGAAATGCTTATTGACTGTCCCATAATAATCAATGTGGATAAAGATTAGAAAACAGTAGAATGTACAAGAAATTTCAAATGCATTCCATCCCCAAATTGCAATAAAATGTTCTTAAATGTCAACAAAAGACAAAATTCAAAGAGGCTTCAATACCTGACCCCATAGTGCAGCTTTGACTCACACCAAAGGTAGAGAGAATGTCACACTGCCTACAAAATCCCTGTACTTGCATGAAATAGCACAGTTAGCAGTCACACACATGGTGCTAAAACAAAGATTCTTTTGGCAAAAAGAAAAGAAGAAAAACACCTTCCTTCCGTGGTAGTGCCTGTCATTGGAGAGTACATGATTTTCATTCCTGTCCTAAGGCAGTTAGCTGATCAGGTATTTTATTTTCACATACTTGAATTGAGTTTCACTTCATCTTTAAATTTTTCCTTAAGTTTAGAAAACAGAAGGGTAAAATGTGCTCGTGGAAGTCCACTTAACCAGCAGTGATTAAAGGATGCTAGCTAGTGGGATGTGCTAAAAACTTAGCTGGTTCTATGTCAGTGACTCCTCCAGTGAATGCTGAAGATCATCTTAATACAAGCTAGTGGAGATAAGTTTCAAGTATGCTCTGCGGACATAGGTGGAGAACGGGCTTTAAGTGGAACTGGATTACGAGTGGCATTGAACCAAGCCGTACAAAACAACTCCTGGGAAAAAACATCAGAGCCAATAGAAAATGTTAAAATATCATTTTGTATTCAAACAGCATGTAAGAAATTATTAATATCAATAAAAAGAGCAGAGTGATAAAAAGGTGAGTTACAGCACAAGATGGGAACTGTGAAGAAGCAAAATAAGCAAAGCTAGTAGCTGTAAAACTAGAATCTTCGTTGCAGATATTTAAGAACAAAGGGTACATTTTTTCCCTAGAATAATAAATGAAAAGTTATGAAAGCTGCTGATGGACAGAAATGACCCAAATGGAAATGGATATCAGAGAGAGAGAGAGAGAGAGAGAGAGAGAGAGAGAGAGAGAGAGAGGAGAGAGAGAGAGAGAGAGAGAGAAACTTCACAGTTAGAAGCCATAAGCTAAAGTTTGACTTAAGCCTTAGAGCCCCTGAAAACAGCCGAACAAAAACAGATAATAAAAACAGATCTGGCCAGAGGCTTCTTATTCAAGCTGTTGAGTAATGTGAACCAGAAGCCCCCAGACCAGTGAGCCCACAGAAATCTTGGGGAAAAAAATGTGATTGTGAATATTTCAAGTTTTCATTATTATGTGAAAAAGTCATTCTCAGATATCTGTGAAAAGATAAATTTAGAATCAATTTTCCATCTTGGGAAAACTTATTGGAGACTTATTCCAGACAAGTGAAAGAAAAACCAAGATTATAAAGTCAAGAAAAGGAAAAACATATATTGAATAATAATTTTTTTCAGTGCTAGGGTTTGACCTCAGGGCCCGTGCAAGCTAGGCTAGAGCTTGACCACTAACCTACATCACCAGCTCAGTACCAGGGCGCTTCCTTAACATGTGAAAGGCCCTGGGTTGAACACCAGCACCACCCACAAACACAAATGCTGGGATTCTGCATATTGAAATCAGTATTACAATATAATGTGTAAAAATTGGTTTGTGTCACTATAACCAAATAAATATGATATAGAAATCTGAAATCTTTTTAAAATAGAGATTATAATAACTGATCACAAACACAAAGTAAGCACATGCTTACATTGAAAGCAACAACTGCATCAAAACACAGCAAAAGCACAAAAATTTGACCCTTGAAAACAGCACTACATTAAAAACTGCAATACTGGTGCTGAAGAGTTAAGCTGAAAGAAGGCAGGCAGGAGAACAGGAGCACTACCCTCAGCAGCTAGATTTTACTGTTGACTCTGTTGAAATGGTGGGGCACGAGATGATAAAGCTGTTAGAAATGGGCTTAGAGATCTAGCTCATTTGGGACATGCTTACCTAGTGTGCACAAATTCTTGGGTTCCAGCCCCAGCACTGACAAACTAAAACAAAAATGTTTATAAATGTAAGAAATATATTTAACAAAGTGATAGGACAATAAAGTGACTTTATTAGAATGGACGCTGGGCAGAACTAAGGTCAGAATTTCATTCGTGGTATTCATGCATTGTATTTATTTATAATTGTTCAACCTTTATTATGAATGCTTCCGGATAGAAAACATTACAGCTCAAGCTACTAACTCTTCTTTGAAATGGTTTTAGTGTGGAACAGAGTATAGGTCCTTCACTAAGAGCCTGTATCTAAAACAGACAGGATACGAAGAGTATGTATCAAATGACATAGTCAAAACTTCATCTGGGGGGTTGTAGAGATGGCTCAGTGGTTAAGAGCACAGACTGCTCTTGCAGGGGACCCAGGTTCGGTTCCCAGCACCCACAGGACGACCAGGAATGGTCCTTAACTCCAGTTTCAGGAGAATCCGAAGCCCTCTTCTGACCTCCACAGCATTGCACAACACGGGTGTACTCACATACATGCAGGCAATACACCCATACACATAAAAATAAATTTTTTTAAAATTCCCTAAAAAACCTTCATCTGGGAAGAGAAAACCCTACCACTACCACATTTAGTGCTGTTTGGACACTGTGGGCAAAACAAAAGGATGGAAACAAGGTGGAAAGTACAACCAGGAGAACAAACTGTTTTTGTTACAGATGCATCATTACCACATGGAAAAGTCAGAAGAAGTAAATGATAATTACTGTTAAATAAAAAAGGATAATGTAAAATCTGGACACATATAGAAATAGACCCCATAAAACCAGTTAGCAGTTGGAAAATATAAAATGAGGATTTTTTAAAAAAGTGTTTTATATGTATATGGGAGTATACATATCTACCTACATCCATGTGAGTTTGATATACTTGTGAGTATGAATCCAGAAATATTAGCTAAATAAATTCCTTTTCTCCAATCACTTTTTAGCCAATTATCTTATTCTTCTTAAAGGAATCTAACATATGACATAATTACTACCTATTATAATTTTTCTTTCTATGGGAAGGCGTTTTATCTGCCTGGCTCTGCCCAGTGACCACCACATAATGCATGGGAGTCATTAATTGTGGTTGCCATTGCTGTATCCCTAAAGAAGAACCTAGTCACCAAAGAGATGTGTTCATTTTTCTTTTTGGCTAATCTTAATTTTGCAACAGTGGCACACACCTTTAATCTCATCACTTGGGAGGCAGAGGCAGGAGTATCTCTGTGAATTTAAGGCCATCCTGGTCTACGCAGTGAGCTCTAGGTAAGGGTCAGCTGGGGCTACAGGGAGACCCTGTCTCTAAAAAACAAGAGAAAAAACAGTGATGATCTAATACATTTAAAGAACAGTACATTGAAATTTTAATGTATCCTTTGTTTTGAGCACCAATAAAATATTTTGATGCCTAAACGAAGAAACAGGAAAGAATCACTAAGAATGTGCTAGAGAGAAGAGCTGAGATTCACCCTCACAGATATTAAAGTCATGGCTTCATTTGTGCCAGAATTAATGGATGCATCAATATGATCTAATAAAGATCCTTAAAATCGATCCTTTTAAAAATAATAATCTGGCTAATGAAAAGGAGATCACAAAATATTCAGTAAAGAATTACTTTTCAATAAATGGGATTAGAAAAAGTAGATATTGACAATATATTTTAAAATGAATTCTAGGTATACTCAAAAATTAAACATAGAAATGATTGACATTTAATGTAAAATGTGTATGAATATTCAACTGCTTATGGACTAGGAATATGCTTCCTATTCATTTCAAAGAGAATCTTCTTATAAAAATACCATCAATATTGAAGATTGGGTTATATAGGTTACATCACTGTGACAGAATGCTTGAGATAAATAACTTAAAATGAAGAAATGCATATTTTGGCAGGGGTTTCAGTAGGACTGGTTTGCCCTGTTGCTTTGGGACTGTGGAGAAGCCACACAATGCAGCTGAAGTGGCCAAAACTGAATCACCTCACAGAGACCTGAAAAAAAACACTACACCCAAACAAAAACCGTGCCAAGCAATAACAACAAACTACAGGGAACAAAACGACAAGAAAATAAATCAGACAAGGAAATGAGCCAGGATTCCACTGTGTTCATAGGAACACCCTCAGTGACCCAACTTCCTTCCACTAGGTCCCACCTCTTACAGGTGCATGGGATCTAAGCCCTTAATATATGAGTATTTGGGGAGCACTTCGGTCTTAAACTGTAGCATCAAAGAAGAAACTGAGAAAAACTCATTTTCATAAAATATTCAGGAATTATTACTAAATAGCAAATCAACTATTCCAAATTTTATTAATAAAACAAGCAACATTATCAAAATGGAAATATGGATCACTAATAGATGTCAAAATTTGACCCTTAAGAGAAATTCAGTGGCTTGATTGTCAAGTCTGTAAACCCAGCTATCTGAGAGACTGAGGCAGGAAGATTACTACTCAAAGCCTGCTTGTGTTTGACAGAGTGATTTCAGAGCCATCCTGAGTAAACTAATGAAAACCTCTACCAAAAAGTAAAATGAGGACTGGGATACAGCTCAGTGACAGACCATTGACATGGCATGGACAAGATGCTGGGTCCAAATCCCAGTACAATCTAAAAACAAAACAAAATTTAAAAAAATAAGAAACACTCCACATGCACCCAATAAGAATGCGAAAATTCACCCGACAGTGACATTCCACCTCAAATTTGCCGATGGGTAAATGATTTTATACTTACTGATATTCTCAGACAAGGCTGAGAATGTTTGATAAACTTTAACAACAGATTGCTATCTAAGTGTGACTCATGAAAAAGACCAAAGTGAGAAAAAATGACAAAAATCAAAATGTCACTCGCTACAATGAGTAATTTCTTTTTTGGTCTTTTTGAGACAGGGTCTCCCTGTAGCCCCAGCTGGCCTGGACTCACTATGTAGACCAGGCTGGCCTTGAACTCAGAGAGCTACACGAGTGCTTTAATCACTGCTTCCCGAGTGCTGGGATTAAAGGTGTGGGCCACCATGCTCATCAAATAATTTCTTTACTACACAAGGTAGCAGACTTCTTGACTATCAGAGGAATCACTTGCTTAATATTTAGCACTATTCATTTTACCACGATACGACGTGGCTTTAAAATGTACTTGAATTATCAATACTTTCTCCGCTGCTTCATTAAGTCTTGACAATCTGCAAAACAGTAATTGAGACTGTGATTTTAGGCTTATTGCATTATTATAGTGAAATGACCCACCAAAGTTGATTTCAACTAGTGTAGAAACTACTACTGTGGAATTCCTAAGAGTTGCCTAATACTCTACTATTATCTAGTGTGTTTACCAGGTGTTCTAGTTTGCTTTCCATTGCTGTATCAAAACACTCTGACCACCATCAACTTGGGGAGGAAAGGGTTTATTTAGCTCGTATCTTCCAGGTCACAACTCAGCAGGGAGCCCGAGGTAGGAACTCAGGGTAGGAACCGGGAGGCAGGAGCTGAAGCATAGGCCGTGGAGGAACGCTGCTTACTGGCTTGTTCCCCTGGCCCATGCTCTGTCTGTTTTCTTATATAATATAGAAAAACCTGCCCAGGGGTAGCACCACCCACAGTGGGCTTGACCCTCCCACATCACTCAACAAGAAAATATCCCCACAGACATGGCCACAGACCAATCCAATCGAGGAAATTCCCCAATTGAGTCTCCCTCTACCCAGTTGGGTCAAGTTGACAACTAAGGCTATCCAGCAGGTCAGGTAACACAAATGTAAATGTTAGAATCTTGGGGGTTTGGGAGATGGTACAGTGGACAAGAACACTTGCTCTGTATGCACAAGGACCTGAGTTGGAAATCTTCACACTCACTTAAAAAGCCAAGCATGGCTGCCTAGGCTTGCAAACCTAGCATTGCAGGAGCAGGGACAGGAATAGCCCAGAAGCTCACTGGCCAGTTATTGTAGCAGCTACAACTGTGAACTTCCCATTTGGTGAAAGACTTTGTCTCAAAGCTGTGCAGTGGAGAGGGATTCAGGAATACTTCCTCCTTTGCCCTCTGCATGCATGAGCGCACCTGTGCACACACATACATTCACCAAATACACCCTCCAAATAAATTAGAATGTGATAATATCATGTCATATTATGTGAGAAACAATACAGATTTTAAAATAAGAGATATACGTTTGATAATATTTTTAGAAATTATGTTGTATATAAATGTGTATATGCTTGTTCACATATATTTTAAGGTGTATATAAACCCATTATTTTAATTTAGGTAATACATTTGGAGATACTTGGAGTTATCTTGTTTTGATTGTTCTGCTACTTCCCATTTTTTCTGCAGTTAGCATGTACTCAGAGAGCACACAATCGTGTACTATTTTCACCTCTTCTAAAGCAAGCAAGGAGGAGCTGGTTTCTCTATAAAGATGTTCTGCTTCATGTCTTCCTGGATTCGGAGGGAAGGAGAAAAGAAGGTGTAAAAGCCAGCAGGACGCTGCCCCAGATCAAGTCCCATGGAAGCTGCACATTCAGTGTAACTTGGACTACCCTGGGCAGATTATAAATTCCATCTAAATCTCATTCCAGGTCCAGCCCAGGATGCTAACTCTTCCAAACTATGTTTTTAGGCTCTTTACCAAATCAGAAATGGGCTTGAACTGCCAAATTGAGGTTCTTTATCCATTAAACTGAACACTGTCTAAGAGTCATTATCTTCCAAAATGGTACCTCTTGCCTTTTAAATTTGCACTTGTGTACACATTTTCCACATGCTGATTACAGGGACTGAGGGGAGCTACACTTTGAGTCATTAGTTCAGTAAAAGTTATGTTCAGAATTATTCAGCATAATTCACAGCACTTAACAAAGCATATATTTTCATAATACTCTAAATCTATTGCTTAGTCATAACTCAAGCAAATTCCCCCTGGCTTGCCAAGCTCGGTCACTTTAAAACTGTGCAGTGTTGTTGTTTCCCTTCACTGTTACTGGCCTGCATGAGGACTGATTTACTGTATTTTTATCAAGCACCTAATATATAACCTGTGGTTCTTTGTACTGTAAAGGAAGTATCAGTACTTTGATATCACATATAGCTTGAACTTTAGGAAATTGTCTTCCAAAGCCATTCAACTAAAAATAAACTAACATGGATCAGTATGTGTTTGTAGATGAATTTTTCTTTTCTATGCCCATTGCCTCATTAATTTAAGCACATGACAGAATTCATTTTTTTAAAGTGAAAAAGATCAAACTTAATATTTTAACATTACAAATACTCCATCTTGCTACATGAAGGTAACTACACACACACACACACACAGATACACACATACACAGACACCACAGACACACACACACAGAGACAGATACACACACACAGACACCACAGACACACACACACAGACACCACACACACAGACACACACACAGATACACACACACAGACACCACACACACAGATATACACAAACACAGAGACAACACACACACAGATACACACACATAGACACACACAGACACCACACACACACAGAGATACACATGTACACACACAGACACCACAGACACGCACACACACACACACACACAGACTCATCAAAATTTCTAGAGACACATGATCTGTAGTTCATTACTACTGACAACCATTTAATTCCTCTGATATCCACTAATTAAAAGGAAGCTGTTATTAAACATATTGGTGATCTACTTGTTCTTGGTGGAAATTACATTGTATTCAGATTGTCCATGTTGTAATTATAAACCAAGATCTACTATTTGAAAAGAAAAAGGCCTGTTTTTACCAGACTTGCCCTCTGTTCTCAAAGTCAGATCAGCTGGCTGATGCTAACTTAGATAGCTACAAATTGACCAGGATTTTCTTGAACGGGTGTTTACAGTTCATTTTTAATTGATATCTAACATGATTCAAATGCTATGTAAATACAGTGTTGATGAGATAATGGTAAGAAAAGCATGTGTATTCAGTTCAGATATGACCCTACCCTCCTTGTTCTCCCCATCTCCATCTCCCACCCACTTTTCCCTTCCAACCCCAGTAACTTCCTCTTCCCCTTCATAACCCACATCTGATGTGTTCTCTTGCCCTCTTACCTATGTCTTTTAAAGATTCTCGGCGTGGTGGCTCACGCCTTTAGTTCCAGCACTCGGGAGTCAGAGGCAGGCGGATCTTTATGAGTTCGAGGCCAGCCTGGTCTACATAGTGAGCTCCACTTCATGAATCACTTTCAAGTTCACTGGCTTGTAATCACGCCTACTCTCACTTAAATACACACATTTAACATTTAGAGATTAAGATATACACATGAAAGAGAAAGTGTATGTGTATGTGGTATCCGTCTTTCTGGGCCTGGGTTACTTTGCTTTATAAAGTAGTTTCCAGTTCTACGTGTCAACTTGAAAATTTCATAATGTCAATTTTCTTCATAGAGGAATAAAATCCTATATTGTATATGTGCCATATTTTCTTTATCCATTTACTTGTCCATAGACAAGCAGCCGGGTTCCATGTCCTTGCTAGTGTTAACATGAATGTGCAGGTACCTCTGCAGTAGAACATAGTTTCTTTGAGTATGTGCTTGGCAGCAGCATAGTTAGGGTACATGGTACATTTACTTTCAGTTTTCTGAGATGCTTCCATTCTGACTTCCAAAGTGAACACACCGGGGTGCACTTCTGCCAACAGAAAGTGTTTCCTCCTTTGCCACCTCCTTGGCAGCGTTCGTTGTCATTTTCTTCTTGATCACAGCACTACAACTTGGATGAGATAGGATCCCAGAATAGTTTTAATTTGTTGATAGAGAAGGATGTTGAACACTTTTCAAAATATTTACTGACCATTTGTTCTTCTTTTGAGAACTCTCTGTTCATTTCTTTTCTCCATTTATTGAAACATTTTTTTCTTTTTTTCTTTTTTTCCTTTCTTTTGAGGAGGTTGGAGTTTCTAATTTTTAAAAATTTTCTTTGCATATTCTTGATATTAATACCTCTTTTGAAGGATAGCTGGAAAGATTTTCTCCCACTCTGCAGGCTACTTCAGCCTGTGGATAATATCTTTTCCTACAAAGAAGTCATTTCATTAAATGTGAACACCTTTGTCAAATCTTAGAGCTGATTCCTGCACTGTTTGGGGTTTTCTTCAGAAGTTTCTTGCATAAATATATTCTAAAGTGCATTCCCTGTGTTCTCTTGACCAATTTTAGCATTTCCTTTTTTAAATTAGGACTTTTGAATTGATTTTTTGTGCAGAATAAAGTGATACTGACCTAATTTCACTCAGTCTTGCCATTACTATTTATTGAATAGCCATCTTTTTTCCAGTGCAAGTTTTAGACACTTTTACCAAAAATTAGGTGTCCATAGCTGTGTCAATTTATCTCTGGGTTCCCTCTTATCTTCCATTGATCTATGTGTCTCCTTTTGTGCCAGTACCATGCTGTTTTTGTCACTATGGCTTTGTAGTATAATTTGAGATGAAGCAATATGATACCTCTGGGTGTGTTCTTTCTGCTTAAAAATTTCTTTGACTATCTATAATATTTTGTGTTTTTATATGAATTTTAGGAAATTTTCTAGTTCTATGAAGAACGCCATTGAAAATTTAATGAGGATTTTGTAATGATCTCTTACTTGATCCATTGATTTTACTTTAATTTCCTTATTTCTCTTCTTTCCTTCCTTCTCCTTTCTTCCCTCCCTCCCCCTCTTCCTTTCTTTTCTTTCTTTCTCTGTTTTTAATTTTGAGACAAGGTCTCACATATGTCAGGCTGTCTTCAAATTCACTACATTGTTGAGAATGACCTTGAACTTCTGCTGCTGCTGCTTCTAGGAAGACAAACATATACCACCTACTTGGCTTATGTGATACTGGCTCAAGCTTAGGGCCTCATGTACACTAGACAACCACCATCTGAGCTATACCCCCAAGCCCAGTTTCCTTTAATTCACGCTCTCTTCTAGAGGCAAGTACACCAGAAAGTTATATTCAGCCAGGCCTGCTCTGTATGCAGAATTTGATATTCATGTAATAATTTGACTTCTAGGTATTTCATGCTTTTCAAAATAATCCTGATCAAGTATAATCAATAAAGATCAAATGTCCACAAAATGGCAAATATCAGTGCAGTGTTTCAGATTATATAATCAATCAAAATCACCTGAATGATATCTCTCTTCACTAAGACATCTATGGCCTCTGGTGTTGGTCTAAGGCTCTGTCTACCTGATAAACTAATTTAATTTAGTCAAAAGCTATCATAATTTTTACAATGTCAAGTTTCTTTTAGAAGATCTTCCTTCAGTCATAAAGGGACCTTTTAGAGAAAGCCCCTCCCTGTAATTAAGGGAGACAAAACAAGGTAAAAACAGAGCCACTTTCTATTTCAAGCTCCTTTCTAAGGCTTCCCGATTTTCCTTGATTCAAAGTTCTCAGTGTGGCAAGGTATATTCTGGTGTAACCCCTTTTTAAGCTTCAACAGTGCCAATAGAATATTGAAGTAGGATCGTAGAAAGAAACTGATAATTTTAGACAGAAGCAGCCTGGGGAGATCCTGGAACACAAGCTCTAAAGCAGGATGGATTTAGAAAGCAGAGATAAAGAGATCATTGAAGTTTTATTAAAAGTTATGTTAGGGATTATACTAGGAAGCAAGGAATCACTGTCTTATCCGCTGTCACGTGTACACTTCCATGCTCTAAGTGACAGTTGCAAAAATGGTAGACTGGAAACAAGCCAGATGTTTACCAGGAGGAGAACAGTCAGATAAACTAGGATTATAACAACAAAAGAACTTACTATGCAGCTGGTGAAAAGCTATATTAGGCTGAGTATGATGATTCATGTCTGTAATCCCAACATTGGAAGATTATTGTGAGTTCAAGATAAGCCTGGTCTACACAGTAAGTTCTAGGCTAGTCTAGACTACAAGGAGAGACCTTATCTCAAAAACAAAAGAAAGAAGGAAGGAAAGATAGGCCATGGTAAAAAGGAGAGATTATCAAAAACATAGTTAAAAACAGTCATGGTGTACAATGGAGTGTAAAGTGTAACATTTTTCAGTAAAAATGATCATAGGAGAACATGTGTTTATTTTGTTTGTACCTGAAAACAAGAAATACAAGAAAGATAGCAAAGAAATACTTTTGTCGTCATATGTGATGGCAAGAAATAACGTTGAAAATAAGGAGGAATTAGAAGGGAATCTGATCTGATATTATTTTGGTTTTTGAACAATAAAAATGCACATACTATTAAAACATAATAATTAGAGAAATTATTGAAACAGGTGCAAGGGCAAAGGTGGCTTCTCAGAAAGGAAGACACAGTCATGAAATGAGGAGGCCACAGGAAGCTGAGGGAGAACAGAAGTAACTGCACGTGACAGGCAATTATGCATGTCAAGGAAAGAATCAGTATCTCCAACCCCCATATAGATAATGTGGGTATGAGGACTAAATAGGCAAGAAGCGACCAATGACAGACTCGATGCCATGGTGTGCTTCATCTGGACCTCTGTGCTGTCGTTACATCGCAGGAGTCTCAGGTGTAAGATCAGAGTGTGTAGGGAATCAGCCCTATTCTCTGATATCTCCCTTTCATTCGAATTAAAAATGTCTCCATCTAAAAGTAATAAAAGCAAAGAGCAAATCTGATAATTAGACAATTAACTTTAAAATAATGAAATATAACATTGGTTCAACTTTTTTTAACTGTAGAGTAGAACTGTGTTTGTCAAAAGAAACAAACCTTGGATGGATAACGTCATAAAGCTCAGCTTTTTAGGAATAAAAAAAAATCAATAAACATGATTTAGATGCTGTATGAAATCAGAAAACTGAAGCTAACTGCAAGCTGGAATCATCTCCTGGAATAGTCAGTAGTATGAGAACATCAGGTTGATTAGCATGGGAAACAGGAAGTATTGGAGACCAGGTAAAGCTCTGGAGTTGTAAATATATAATCTAAGGAGACCCAATATGGTAGTTCGAATGAGAATGCCCTCCATAGGCTCCAAGTATTTAAACATTTTTTCCACAGTTGGTGGTGCTGTTTTGAGAGGTTTGGGGAGATGTGACCTTGCTGGAGAGAAGTAGGTCAATGTTAGCGGGCTTTGAGAGTTCTTGCCAGATTTCCAGTTGCTCTCTGCTTCCTGTGCCTGCTCAAAAATATGATCACTTGGCTTTCTTCTCTGGCCACCTCTGCCACCATGTCTCCCTCACCATTATGGACTCTAACCCTCTGAACTGTAAGCCGAATAAACTCTTCCTTTTATAAGTTGCCTTGGTCATGATGTGTCATCACAGCAACAGAAAAGAAACTAATACAGAGGGAGTCACTAAATCAAACTTTCTTCTTGCCCTGAGAGAGTAAGGGATTTGTAATCCACACAAATGAGAGGACTCTGTTATGATTTCAGTGCTGCTGTTGTGGGCTTGATGCTTCTTCAGCTTTCATTTTTTGAAACGTTTTCAGGTCTTCTTGTTGGCAGACAAGACTTCCTTTGGAAACTATATTTCACCAAATAGATGCACCTTCTTCAGCATATAAATGGAGGATACTCACCTCCAAAGATTCTGCTGAAGGACGTCTTAATAAGGTCAGGTTTGATAGGTAGTACTCCTTTTATACTAAAGTAAATACATTAAATTCTGTGTCCAAGAGTTAGAACCACATGGTCAAGTTTATCACAGCAACATCCCCACTTCTGGTATAATTTTTCTTTCTTGGTTACCTTTCTTGTTGCTGTGATAAGGCAGCCTAATAAAAGCAACTTATAGAAGGAAGGAAGGGTTTATTTTCACTCACAGAGTGTACAGTGTGTCATGGAAAGTAGTCACGGAAGTAGAAATCATGAGGTCTCTGGTCACAATGCATCTGCAGTCAGGAAACAGAGAGCGGTCAATGCTGCTGCCCAGCTTCTACCTGCCCATTAAATTATACTGTCATGTTAAGGGCGGGTCTTCCTACCTCATTTAACCTAATCTAGATGATTCCTCACAGGGATGCTCAGAGATTTGTCTCCCAGGTGAGTCTAGATCCTGCCAAGTTGAGAACCAGGATTAACTGTCATCAAGTAGGAGAAAGTATCTATGAAGTACATACCCAAAAGGACTATTCCTAGAATATTTTAAGTCCTCTGAAAATTCAGTACTTAAAAAAGCTACTCCATTAAAAAGACAAAAAAGGAGATGTAGAAGGAAAATAAATACCCGAAAGAGTTTAGCATCATTAGGCATTAGAGAAACACAAGTCAAACCACACTGAGATGCTGATACACAACTTTCAGAGCAGATAAAAAATATTTACTGACAAGAGGGCCCAAGAGATGGCTCAGCCTGTAAAGACACATCAGGGTACGAGCCTGGAAACTTGGGTTCGATCCCTGGAACACACCTAACGATGGAGAAAGGGAACCAGCTCCATAAAGTTGTCCTCTGCCTTCCATACAGTTCCACGGCATGCATATCAACACATACACTAATAATAAAAGAAAAAATTTAAACAGGGCAGCAGCAAATGCTGTTGAAGAAGAAATGTGAAGCAGCTGCAGTATGGACTTGCTGGTGGTGAGATGTAAAAGAGCAGTATCAGCATGAAAAAAACCTGACAACTTCACAATTATACTCCTGTATATTTGTTCCACAGAAATGCGAACATGTTCACACAGAAATCTACACACAAATGTCTAAGAACTTTAATTTGTGTTAACCATAAATTAGATACATCTTTGTCACCCTTTATTGATGAAGGGTTAAACAAACCATCATCATGGAATACTAGTGAGCGATGAGAGGAACAGAATCCTGTGCAAAGACTTGGGTAAATCTTTAGAGAATCACACTGACAAAAACAAAACAAAACCCCAATCCTATAACATCATGAGGGTAGCATTCTTAAAATGAAAAAAAAATCACAAAAATGGGGAAAATACAGGCTTCTAGGGACTAAGGAGAGGTGAAGAGGATGGAAAAAGATAAAGGATCCATGTGCTGATGGTAGTACCTTGTAACCAAACTAATGTCAAAATCCTGGTTGTTGTGTGTCACTGCTTATAATGTTACCATTGAGACAAATTGGGTCTGGGCACAATATTTTTTCTAACATTGTCTTTTCCAGTGTGTGAGAATGATGGTAATTTGTACCCTGTGTGTGCATATATATTCATGTGTGCGAGTGCTTAGGTGCGTGCCTGCATATAGAGACCCAAAGTTGAGACTCAGTGTCTTCTTTGATCACACTGCACTTTGTTACTTGAGGCAAGGCCTCGCGCTGATCCTGGGCTGGCTGATTCTGGCTGGGCTAGTCTATGTAGCCAGCCTGTTGGGCATTCCACCTCCAGAGAGCAAGGAGGCAGCGGCCATGCGTGGCAGTTGTACACATGGCTTCTGGTGACCAGAGCTCAGATCCAAAGGCTTGGGCCTGGAACGCTTCATCCACTGAACCATCTCCCTGGCCCTTTTGCTGTATTATCTCCTATAACTGCATGTGAATCAATCTATAATCATCATAAACTAAAAACGAGAGAGTAGGGCATGCTAAAATATACACAGGAAAACAAAATGGAATGGAGAGACTTTCCTTAGGTCGTGAAGTTTGGCAACCACTAAACATTTTTATCAATTGCAATTCGATTTTTACATTCAGATCCAGGAGACTCTAAGATAAACCCAGAAACATTTAGCCTTCTTTCTTTTTAGAGTGTGTCATTTTGTCTATGATGGAGCCCATTGAATTCTAATCCTAAACGGACCAATAGTCTCTCACTTTGCCATGCCCTTTTAGGACTACAAACCTGCTGCTTGGGCTTTCTAGGACTTTAGCTTCGTGCTTGTAAACCAGCAGAGAGCGCGACGGAATCCTTCAGAACACGCCCTCGTCAACCTTCTGAGTGTATTGATATTTACATTTATGATACAGACACATTTTTTAAGAGCTTCCTTTTCTGCTGCCTAGTGTTTGCTTTCATACAGAGAAGCCAGACTATTGAGAGAGAAGGAGGCAGCACTTGTGCAGGATTTATTGGCACAGCACACTGAAGAGCAAACACACTACCAAATAGAGGATATTGATAAGGAGACTAAATTCATTTGAAATCACTAAAACTCAGTTAGGGGCATATTGTATTAAGTGAAATGCCATTACTGAAGGGCCCAGGGAAAGACTCTATGCCAAGTCATGAGAGCTTTTCAGCTCACTGGAAGGCAGCCATTGCACCCACGCAATGCATTTGATGGCTTGGAAGAAGAGATAATTTCTGCATAGATCATAAAGGGACTTGAAAATGTCTCAGTCCCTAGGAGCACGGGCTTGGGTTGAATTGTCCCCAAATGAGAACGTGCAAAAGAAGATCCTCATGCAGTGTAAACACACCAAGTGGGTATGAATTTCAACTTTTCAAAAAGGCTTTTTCTTACTGCAATTGTGGTGCATTTTAAAAACACCACCCTAAGGGCATCATGCTGTCTGTCTTTCTCCCTTTTCAAAATACTTATTTTTATTTTATGTGTATGAGTGCACTGCCTGCATGCATGTAAGTGCACCCATGTCCTACAGTGCCCACAGAGATCAGAAGAAGGCGTTCAGTCCCCTGGAACTGGAGTTTTGGATGGTTTTTAGCTGGCATGTGGGTGCTGGGATTCAAACCCGGGTCCTCTGCAAGACCAATCAGTGCTCTTAACCACTAAACCATCTCTCCAGTCTCTTTCTTTTCCTTCTTTCTTTTCTTCATTTCTTCTTATTTATCACTTTCTCCTTCCTCTTTCTTTTCTGCAAAGCATCCCACTCTTTGTATAAAGGATAACTGACCTCTGGCCTATGTAATGTAACTTAAACATTTTAAAATAGAAAATTCCCCCAAATGAGATAAGTTCCCTACTTGGGACTTGACAATAGCTGAGGACGGTGCCCTGGAACAAGTCAGAGTGGATTCAGAAATTCCCTGTTCTCCTAAACAGCCGCCGAGCCCTTCTGCTAAGGTTGTTTGAGGTTTCTTCGCTTGCGTTTCTCAGCTGCCCTTGCGCTGTTAATCCTGGTGAACAAGGACAGACTGTAAACACGAGTCCATTTCGGTGACGTGTATAAATCTTGTACAGGTTATTCCCACTAAGGCAGCCCCTTATCTAACAAGCACCAGAGCAGACTTTCGAAAACACTTTTCACCTGTGACAGTAGCAGCCCAGTTTTGTCCTCGCCAACAATGGAATACATGTAATATCTCATGTCAGCTAACTCCACGTCTTATTTATGCCAAATTCTTCTGGGTTCAGCATTTTAACACAGTCTTTGCATTAGGTTTTTCTTTCAGTACTGGCTCCGGGAATACTATTTCTCGAAGAAGAGAGAGCTGTTTTATTTTTCTTTTCCTTCCTTCCTTCCTTCCTTCCTTCCTTCCTTCCTTCCTTCCTTCCTTCCTTCCTTCCTTCCCTCCCTCCATGCCCGGGTACGGTTGCTAGGTACGGTTCTTTAAAAAAGAAAAAAATTCGGGGTTGGTTGGGGATTTAGCTCAGTGGTAGAGTGCCCTTTCTTTCTTTCTTTCTTTCTTTCTTTCTTTCTTTCTTTCCTTTCTTGTATATGAAATGCTATAAGGACCAGTGTAGAAATGAATTGTTTTAGTTGTGGTATCCTAACTTACATGCTGTATATAAATCAGGAAAAATTATGCTCTGAACTTGTGGTAATAAGCTAGTTGAAAACTATCAGGATCACTTTGAAATAACATAAGGTGGTTCAGGTTGTCAGTAAACAGGACCACCTGCTGGGTGGAGGAAGATCAAGGTTATTTAATGACTGTTGAGCACTTCTACCTAAACACCTAGAGGTTTTTGTGGGTGTGCCTGGTGTCTAACAGAACTGCTAATGCAGCAGGAGCTATTCCTGTGCAGCAAACCACAGCCTTTCTCCATGGGATGAACATCCAGGAAGTGGACTCTGTATTCTACTACTTTTGTCCAAAAAACTTGACTCTGCTATTTCCTAAACAATTCCCTTATACAATTTTATTGACTTATCTGGAAGTCAAAGTCTTTATTTCTAAAAGATCATCTATCTTTGGATGACGTCAAGTCATGTTATAGCCTGAAGCAGAAAAGAATCTGTGTACCCCGTACACTTTTGTAAAATATTCTCCCCAATTTTTAACCAAGTGGAAAAAGTTAATAAAAGCTCTATAATTTAAAAAGGATGTTTACCAATATTAAGGTCATCGCTGTTCAACCTGTTACACACCATCATCAGCCTTCTGAACCTGCTATTGGACACAAAGTGATCACACAGCCCCAGAGTCTGTGACTGGTTGAAAAATTACTGTTCCTTTATTTTAATAATAACGGATAGTCACAAAATAACAATCAATAATGTATATTTATTTAAAATTCTGATATTTTGATCATTAGGTTTTTTTGCATTAATTTTGGCTTTAAAAAATATTGAAGCAAATTATTATTGATCTTGGTTCCTGAGATTTTGGGTATTCACTATATTCCATGCCCCCATCTCAGCCTATCCTGACCTTGTCTGGCTCTTACATTCTTGTGAGCATGAAACAAAATAATTAATAGAAAACCCACGGGAGCAGATCTGATCCACACACTGCTCAGATTGTGTTAAAACCATTATTTTTATAATAATAAAGTCACATGCTATAAACCATAGGCCTTCAGAAAAAAACTCATTGTGGTTTTTGTGAGATTATCTTCTAAACATGCTGGTATCCTTTCTTAAATCTGTTGAGTTTTGTTAACTTATAGTCACTAATTGTCCATATTAACTCATCTTCGGGCCTGTCACTTATCGATTAAACAGAGTAGTCACTGTGAAAACATCTTAATTTCTGCTCTTTGTTTTCTGAAGCAACCTGCACCTGCATTTGGATTGCAGAGGCCAGTAGACTCAGTTTAGCATCAAAGTTCCTGTTTTATCACTAACTCCAGATTCTGTTTGAGTTGGTTGATCCACAAACTCAATCACAGCACTAGAGCCAAGTGTTTGTCCAGATCTGGTGCTGAGGCTCCATCAAGGTAGGCTCTTAGAAAATGCAGCAATCAACTGGCTCCCCATAGCTTCACAAAGTAACATCCGTGACAGGTAGGCCCTGCCCGTTCTGTGACCCCTGGAAGCAATGTGTTGTTCTACCTTCTAAAATCAAATACCTGAGCAGATTATAACTCAGATTATGACCTGACACGTGGTGTTTAAGAAGCGTTTCCAATAGCAACTTTGTCAAAATATATATATATACTTTCATAGAAGTAATACAGTGGCTGCACGGCTGGCTGTAATACATAGCAAGTGTGTGGTAAACAACCAAGAAATAAACCCAAAAAGAAGCTTAGTTGATGTTATCCTCGTTTAGTGATATTTGGGTAGAAATTGAACTTTCCTACCACTAATATATGGTTGCGAATACTCAAATTCAGTAACTGCATGAGAATGTTATAAAATCCGGCCCACACAATATTAAAATAAGTTAAAATATATGCAACATTTTTGAGAGGATGTCAGGTGTAATGCTTGATAAAGTAAGCTTAATGCTTAAGAAATTTATCTTCATGCTAAAAAAGCCAACTTGCAATTCTGAGTTAGAAGATAATTTTAGAAACTGTTTTCTGTAGAGTCATTCTTTTATTAATGAGATCAAGTCTAGGTGAGCTGAGAGGTAGCTTCCTCAAGCATCCAGGAGAGCAACACCCTGGAAAGCGTGCGAAATCAGAAGATCATGGTAAAAAGAAAAGACTAAGCACTGGTCAGATGCCATTTGCTGCCAAAGCTTAGGACCCAGGTTCAATCCCCAGGACCCACGTGATAGAACACAAGTAACCCTCTCCCACAAGCTGTCCTCTGACATCTACTCATGTGTAGTGATACACACACACACACACACACACACACACACACGATGTAATGTAGAAAATTTTTAATTGATAAGTATAAAATCTAGTCTTAAAAATCTCTTTGAATTGTGTCTACTCAGGACTTTATTTCTTCTTTTCCCCCTGTTTTGAGACACTGCTGAAGCCTGTGACAAAGAGTTGGGGTTAATAGAGGCTCTGCATGACTTAGAACCTTCTCCGTCTTGTTACGATATGTGCTGTGCCTGTTAGTAGGGAAGACCTCAGTAAAAATGGAGTTTCCAGAAATCCAGAGAACACCTTTCCATTGGCTAACCAGCCACATACAGTATTCTCAGGAGAGTTTGCTCTGTGATGTTGCAGTCAGCTACTGCAGGGAGCTTAGGAAATTTGGCGTGTTGCCTGGGCCTGCTTGTGACTCAGTCTATCTCTATAATCCAAATGAAGCTCCTACACAAAGCAGGCTGCTTATGAACTCTACAGCCAGAGTAGACTGTGGACATGCTGAAGTCTAAAGCAAACATTAGGAAGAAACTTCAGGTGTACTGAAGCTTATGAGATCTCATCATTCTCAGGACCACTTGCTATTTCGAACTACCATGAGATTGACGCTTTTGACAATAATGTGCCCAAGCTGAGGCCTCCTGTCTTTCTCATGGGCCACAGACGGGTGAGAAGTTTCCAGGAATTCAGAACTTGGCATGCACAGTGCATTTGACAGCAGTCATTTTGCAAATCTTTCAATTTCTCATTTTTGACTCAATCACCCTGAGTGTCTCTGAGTAAGCAGGGCATTCTGAAGCAAAGGTGGACAGAAAGAAACAGCTAAAGGATTGAGTATCTGTTACCCTTTTTCTCGGTCCGTTGTTCAATCCTGCAACGAGCAACAATAATAAAATAAAGGAGAGCAGAAGAGAGTAGGGGAAGAATGGAGGGTGGGATGGAGGGGAGAGAGGGAGGAACGTGGGGGTGGGGGAGATTGCGTAACCTTTCCTGCAATGGCTGAAGCCTTTTTCTGTCAATAGCAACAGGGTAAAGGCTCACCACAACTACTGCAGAATGGTGCTAGGAAACATGGGGTAGGTCATCTTGAGTCTGAAATTAAAATAAGGCCAATGAACTTGTTCATAGCGGCTTTGCATCTTTTACTACTTCCTATAATTATTTATCGCAGAATGCCGTCCCCTTTGTCTCAACTTCCCCAGCTCTGAAGCCAGCTGTTTTTTCCATCCTGTGTGTCATTTTATGTCTCATCCTCCTCCTCCCTATCCATCATTTCCTTTCCTTTTGTTCCTTTCTCAACATTTTTGTGAAACATTTCATACAGGTTTTATTTCTTGAAAACCATCCTAAATCCTTCTTATTAAATTAAGATGATCAATAAATTGCCTGCTTGCCAGTTCTTCCAAAAAAATGACAGCAGTTTAAAGAATGAAGAAAATAGCTGTGGAGGTATGGCTGGCAGATGTCGGTAGTGTTTACATGAGTGGAATGCAAATCTCTTTATATGTGGAAAAAGAAACCTGAAGATGGGTATCTGTAAATGGAATTAGCTGAACCTCTTACATCAACATTAGGTATTGCAATCTGACCTTTTTTTGAGGAATACTTTATAGAATGGGCAGCCAACAGTATTTAAGATCACTTGGGTTACAAGGTAGTATACTTACTGTAAGCATTAAAGCCTTTTGGAGAAGAAAATGAGTAGCCTCAGAGGATAACAGCTCTCAATATTCATGGCCAGAGGCCAGGATGTCAGGAAGAAAGTGATCACCTACTTTTTCAACAGTGGCTGCCCCTGGATGGGGAATGGAAGGCCTTCTTGGTATTCACTATGGAAGGGCAAGGAGTGTGGCTTTTGTAGAGGGACCAGCTCCACGCACCCTCATTACAAGATTATTACCGTCATTATGGTGGACAATGCAATAATATTTTAAATGGGCCAAATTTGGCTCCCAGCTATTCATGAGCTGCTCTTGCAGCCTTAGGGAAAATGGCTTACGAGTGCAGGGAAATGGAAATCTGGCCCACATCCCATTGCTTCCTTTACTACACATCGAAAAGAGCCTCTGTAAAGAATATCAGGGTTCTGGTTCGTAGGAGCCCTGATGATAAGAAATGGCCTTTGTGGAAAACTCCACAAGCCTAATTGTAGAACTGGCTTTGGGCAAAAACAGAAAGCAAGTGAAGTTAGTTACCCAAGCCTTTCACTATCCCCTTCTGATACATTTCCCTGACACCCTCCCCATTCCCTTCTAACCCTTTTCCTCATGTACAGCTTTCCTTCTTATCAAGGAATACTTCACCAAAAGTCAATATTTACTAAAGCCTGTTTCATGGGGTGGTACTCACTCAAGTGTTGCATTATAAAAGGATGCCAGAGCCTGACAAATTTGGGGAGTCTTTCTTGGAGAGGCACAGTATGTGTGAACCTTTGAAACTGGTTCTTGCTTGGTAGCCCAGGCTAGCCTCAAACTTGTTGCAATCATCTTTCCTCAGATCCTGTCTGGGACTGCAGTTGCATGTTATCATGCCCTGCTTGAGAATAAAGTTTAATTCAAAGGGTATAATTATATGTACAAAATTAGCCCTAGCCCCATGCTATATCAGATTTTCAAATGCAACACTATCCTTCAAACTCCTGTCTTCAAAGTAGAAATTCTAGATGAAAACTTCAAGAAATCAAAAAGGCCAGGTGGGGTGGTGCACATGTTTAATCCCAGCACTCAGGAAGCAGAGGCATGTGGATCCCTGTGAGATTGAGTCCAGCTTGGTCTACCTGGCAAGTTCCAGGCCAGCTGGGGCTACAGAGAAACCCTCTCTCAAAAACAAACAAACACAACACACATACACACACACACACAGAGAGAGAGAGAGAGAGAGAGAGAGAGAGAGAGAGAGAGAGAGAGAGAATTTGAAAACACAGGTATTTCTCTGAAATCAGATTTACGAGAAAAAGAACTTAATAAAGGTAAATTATTGGTATTATCCAATCAAACCCATGTCCACCATAGTTATAACTACAACTCATCATATTACTAGTTTACTGAGCAAAAAAAGTAGCAAATCTGCCCTATTCAAGAGATAGTTTTGTCATTAGTTTGATGACTTCTGGAAACAAAAACTAAATTTTAGACCTTGTACTGAATTTATTCCAAATAAGACTGATCCAGTTAACTCTGTATAACTTCTCAACTTCAGATTGAAAAATTGTTTCAGTCAGATTTCTGATAATTTTCAGCCTGGACAAAATTTTAACTAACTGATTTTTAACCAATTTTAAAATGGGATTCCAGTAAAGCAGTTTGTATATAGAACCATCTGGGAAAATATGCCTCTGGCATTTATTAGCTAGGTCTCCTTTTGCAGAATTCCCTAGGAAATATGACCCACAGTCAAGTAGTCCTTTGTGATAATAAGCATTTAGCGCAGGCTGCTTCTTCATTCTTATACAGCAGAACTGAACTTCCCAGGGAGCCATGGCTCCATGAAGTTCCTTCATTTCCACCCCCTGCCATGCAAAGCAGCATTACTGGGTCAAGTTTTGGGGACAGTGGATGGACAAGAAAATGAGGTACAATCCTTCCCCTGGAGACTTGATCCCTTATGTAGATTAAGGGGACCTCCTGGCTTTATCAGAAACAAAGACTTCTATCATTGTTACATAGGGAAATCCAAGAGGATGTGTACAGCTTTGTTGACATTTAACATAGCCCTTCTGCAAAATGGGTGCTTCCTACATAAAGGGAGGAGAAACCGAACTTGGGAAAAATTTGCAGCTACGAATTCAAACAAGAAACCTATGTACATAATAGCAATTCCAACCCTGATTTAAAAAAATAAAATCTCTTATACATAGACCCATAAACTAGTATCAAGAATGCCATATAAGATCTAGACAAAGCTAATTTTTCCGTTTTCTTGGGCAAGTTGAGTTGTTTGGGGAAAGTATGACCTAAGCACCAGGGATGCCGAGTTTTTACTGTTTAAGGTCTACATGAGATCCAGGTGTGGAGGCACACACTTTTGATCCCAGGACTTGGGGAGGCAGAGGCAGACAGATCCCTGTGAGATTGAGGCCAGGCTGGTCTGCATTGTGAGTTCCAGGAGAACTGGGGTCACAGGGAGACCTGTCTCAAAACAACAAGAAGATCTATACAAGACAATATTGGAAGACAAGAGGACAAAGAAAAGGAAAACAGGAGAAGATATTAAGGGCTAGTTAAAAAAACAGACATAGCACCCCTCAGTAATTCTAAATCAATGGAGAATTTTTAAAAATCCCATGAATTTAATACTTGTTTACTAAAGGTACAGCAGAGATAAGAGAGGCACTGTTATTGAGGGACCCCACACATTTGTTGCATGCTTACAAAGAGACTTGGATAGAACCTTTTACTTTTAAGGAACTTAATTGTCCTGGAAGGAGTCATCTTGTCCATCTACACAGTAGATCAGACCAGAATGTCTGTAGAAGGGAAGTAAGAGGTCAATGTTTATTGATTCAGTGCTGTTTCTCTTGGTATAGATTCAGTTCACCTAGATTGACCCTGTATTAGGTAGGAAACCACTTTCCTTGGTTTCCAATCACCTTTACCTGATTCTCATTGGCTCTTGGCTCAAGTCTGCTGCTCCTAAAGTCTTGCCTGTTTTTCCTTAAACTATGGCTTTCACTGGTCACTCGCGGTTTTGAAAGCTTTCAATAATTTCCCATTTCCTGTGCCAGTTCAGCACCTACCATAGACTTGAGGGGAGTTAAGTTCATCTGTGCTTCTCCTGATCTTCTTTCCTGGCAGCTGGTCCAATGGCCCTTACAGTGTGCTCCTCTCTCACTTTCTTATGACTTAGGATGCTACCATTTTACCTAGTGAGAATTTACCACCCCCCAATGGGGGGCACCTTCAAACTCAGTACTTGGCGCCACACCCTGTGCTGTGGGTGGACTGGTCCATCAGCTGCCTCCCCTCCTTGAACTGTCTGCTTAAAGCTCATTCTTATTTCAGTCACTTCATCCAGTTTCATGGCTTCTTTATCTCCTCCTTATCTCATTAAATTTTATTTAACTTTCAAGTCCTAAATTCAATTTCCTTCATAAACCAGCTCTCATCAACTGGGGTCTACATTGGCTCTGATGTTTTTTTTTTCCTAAATAACAACATGCTTAGGGTATAAAGCACAACTCCTGTGAATGCAAGACACATAGGAAGTACTCCATAATTAAGCTGCAAAAGAGCTGACATTCAAAATGATATCTTATTTCCCTGTTTGCCCTGGGGAGAACTGACCGCCTTCATTCCCATTTTTCTGCATAGCAGAAGCCCAAGCTAACTGACAACTCAATCGGTTGACCCTCCCAATTTCACCACTGTGGACAAGCATTCTAATCACGGAAGGCCCTCTGTGGATGCCTCTGTTTGTGATGGCCAGCCTGCTTCCCTCTGCCGTCTATTCCCTACTGTTCTCAATCCACGAAGCATACATCTTTCCCGAAAGAATGAATTTCAGAAGTAATAAATACTTTTCTCTTTCATTTATTTTAAGTGACTACTCTCTGGGCCACAAACCCCAGGAAATACAAAAGTGTGTCTTTGCTTGCTTTTTGTTGTACTTCTTAGAAACTTTTTGCTATTAAATTTTGACTCATATCTGCTGCAGTATTAACAAATATTTATAGAACATCTACTATAAAAGGCCCAAGAGAGGAAATAAGCAAATAACAGACTTTATCTTCACAGCCTTTTATTTAGAAGATTTTGTAGTTGTTGCAGAGCATTAAAGTAAAATAAAACTAATGAAAGCTATTTGGAAGTTGGGTATGGTGAGGCAGCAGGATGGTGAGCTTGAGGGCAGCCTTTGCTGCGTAGGAAGGCTTTGTCTCAAACAAACAAAATCCGATGTTTGGAGAGCTAATAAGAAGAAGAGTGGAATGAAATCTAATTTTGTATGATTCTTAATAATTTTCCTTGGAAAAAAAGTTTTAGGGATGAAGAAAACCACTTTTCGAAAATTATCTTAATATTGCTTGCTTTTCAATATGGATGCAAAGTTGGAACAGTCAAACTGTTTGAAAATCGATAAAGAATTAAAGACTCCCAGATGAGCATTTCGAGCTAGTATTCCTTGGGCTTGGGAGAAAAGACCCTGGCTTTGCCTGTGCCGTAGAAGATCTTGATCAAGCTCTCTCCACTCCTGCTTCTTTCCTCACAGTATCATCTGTGAAGACAAACCATCAAGATCCCCTTTGGGAAGGCACACTAGCTATCAGGATCCAGATTTTCTCACTATGGCACCAAGTGAACCACCTAACTCATGTACAGAAGGGGGGTGCCATTAGCATGGCTAAGTACTTGAGGACTCCTTATGCAGCAGGATTGAATGACTGAATGGCAGGTGGACAAAGAGAAATGGGGGAGGGGTCAAGGCTGTGGCCAACTGTCTATACCATTACTTTGTAGGGAACTCCCAAGAATCCTAAGTTCAGACTTGAACTTTTGGGTCCTGTGAACATACAGTTTTCAAGGTAAGAGAAGAAAACAAAACAGGAGAATTCAGCAATTTGTGAGATTGTTTTATGACTTTAAAATATGAGACACACCACATACAAGTCTCTCTGTCTATATATATATAGACTACATTCCTGAA
>NW_008346414.1:1198372-1210317 GCF_000622305.1 Nannospalax galili
TATATATTCATTCCTGCCCTAGTCTTGTATATTGTTTCTTCAGGAAAACTCTTCAGACACTTCCTGTTCTGCTTTTCCACACTCTCCTTTGCTTTCTGAGCTATTTCTACCCCTAGACTTGTTACTCTAACTCTCCACCACACCCCACTACTACCAGCATAGACTAGCAGTTTGAACAATTGGTTTAGTCTCCACCCTGATCTTCTCTCTAAATGTTATCTTAATACTTTAATACTGAGGCAACCGTGACATCTAGACACTTCCTGTTCTGCTTTTCCACACTCTCCTTTGCTTTCTGAGCTATTTCTACCCCTAGACTTGTTACTCTAACTCTCCACCACACCCCACTACTACCAGCATAGACTAGCAGTTTGAACAATTGGTTTAGTCTCCACCCTGATCTTCTCTCTAAATGTTATCTTAATACTTTAATACTGAGGCAACCGTGACATCTAAACCCAGTACACTCCACTCCCTGCTCAGGAAAGTCAAGTTCAAATGATATGTATGTAAGGCTGATTACATCCTCAGTGGCTGGCAGTTGCTATAAACTAGTTATGAGAAATGAGCTTCCTTTTCTTACATGACAAGTAAAGATAGAAAATAAGTTATAAAAAGTAGATCGAATTCTAGTGTTGAAAACAGAGGAAACAAGTTAGACAAAAATGTGAAACTTGAAAGTCATTGTATTAGTTATTTTTTGTTGCTGTGACAAAACACCATGACCAAGGTAATTTATAGAAAGGAGAGTTTATTTGAGCTTATGGTTCAGAAGGTTAGAATTCATAAAGTCAGGGGAGGCATGGCAGTAGATGTGGCCAGAAAAGCGAGCCAAGTGATCACATCTTCAAGCAAAAACAGGAAGCAGAGAACAGCTGGAAATTTGCAAGGCTCAAGAACTCTCTAAGCCCGCCCCCAGTGACGTGCTGCCTCCAGGACAGTCACATCTTCTAAGACCTCCAAAACAGTGCCACCAACTAGGGACAAAATATCTAAATATTTGGAAGTATGGGAGACATTCTCATTCAAACTACCACGTTCCACTCCCTGACTCCCATGGGCTCATGATCATATGAAATGCAAAGTGGATTTAGTCCAACCTTAAAAGTCCCCATAGTCTTTACCAGTCTCAATGCTCTTCAAAAGTCCAAAGTCCAAAATCTCTTCTAAGACTCAAGGCAATCTCTTAACTGTAATCCCCTGTAAAATCAAAAGATAAATTTCATACTTCCACCATATAATGAAACTGAATACATATTCCCATTCCAAAAGAGAGGAATTGGTGGTGGGGGATAGGGCATAGTGAGGAAATACCTGTCCAAAACAACACCAAAATCCAGGAAGCAAAATGCCAAATCCTGTAGCTTCATAGCCAACTTCTGGGACTCTACTTCCAAAGAGCTTAGATTTCTCAGCCCCTCCAACTTTGTTGGATGCAACATACATCTCTCTTTCGGACTGGTAATACTCCCATTCCAAAAGATTGTTAAGAGCCAGGGAGGAGGTGCATCACTACATGGAAACAGTCCTACAAATTCCTGGGACCCTGTTCATATCATTCTATGGCAACAGTATCAGCACGCACAAGACCTGTGCAAACTTAGGCAGACAAAAACCCAGCACAGAACTGTGGAAATGAACATAAGCCCCAATCTTAATTGAAGAATTATTGGCAGCTGATTACTGCTGGGTGAGTAAGAGCTGATCTTCTTGAAGGGAGAGAGTCTAAATAGGCTGACTAAACCCCGGTGGATAAATTTACACCGAAGGACATCTGGGGACACTAACTTTACATAATAGGCCTTAACACAAATGACAGAATGTATGAATTCCAGTTGGGGGAGCTATGTGAGGGTACTAAAGGTGAAGGGAGAAGAGAGGGTAAAGATGATTTTCTGTTTGAAATACACAAACATTCAATAAAAAATAAAATAAAAAAGATGTATGTTGCATGCAGCAAAGTTAGAGGGACTGAGAGATCTAATCCATCTTGGCCCCCTTTTTTGTACCCCCAAGTTGATCCATAAGGCCTTCGGTCTCCCTAGGAGTGGGTTGAGGTGTGAGGCAGCCAGGGCCTGCCTGTACGCTGACTTGAGACCAGTTTAATAAAAGTGCACACCATATAAACAGGCAAAAAAAAAAGGCAATTGGAAGCAGATTCAAGTTAAAAGATACACTAGGCCATGTCTTTTGTAGAGAAGAAGTAGGGGAAAATGCTTGGGAAGAGCCCTTCAAGGATCAGAATTAAAATCCAACATTGATTTCAGATACTATTGTTTCCAAGGAAGAATGGAATCATCTGTAGAGAAATTTGTATCTCAAGACATCATTGGAAACCATGAAAATTTGATTGTTAGTAGAGCTTAGCAGCTGAGTATTGTCAAAGGAAGGGAATACTACCAATGCCATGATCATCACAGGGTGACTGTAGGTATGTTCACAGGTGTGGATCACTGAGGATGAGCCCCAGAGACAAAAGGGTAGGAGGGAGGAAGCAAGTTTCAGGAAAATAATCCAGTCAGTCACTGAGCAGCTAAGCAAGCAAATAATAAGAACAAATCCTCAAGAAAGACAGTACTTAGGACTGCTGTGATACATAACCTGAAATGACCTATTTCCAACCAAAAATGTCACCCAAAGAAGTAAGAAAGTGTGACTTATATGCTGAACAGTAACGTGGTCAACTGGAGCTGACCATGACATCAGTGTTCAAACTTCTGAGGAAACAGGAAGCACTAAACAGTCATCGCAACACATTTACAGAGCTAAAAGACATTGTGACAAAGGAACTCAAAGGAGGCACGGTTACAATACAAAACGTGCAATGTATCCTGAGGGCTCAACAACACATTTGAACTGGCAGAAGAAAGAATAAGTGATCTCAGAGACAGACTGATGGAGATTACACCAGCAGCAAAGTGAAGGGAAAAGGTAGAGAGAAACAGAAAGAGCTGTAAGAAACGTGGACGCTTCGCAGCACAGCACACATAGAGGAGGAGCAGGAAGAGAAGGGAGCAGAAAGGCCAAAAGAAATCATGGCTGAAAACTTCCCCCATCAATGGACGAGCAATGATATAATAAGCATAAGGGAACTCAGTAACTTCGGTAGCAGAGTAAACAATGAGATTCAGAAACAGACACACCAAGTAAGGACGCTGACATCAAAGTGAAGGTAAAAACCTTAAGAACAGTAAAAGAACCATGCCACATTAGTTAAAGGGACCGGAAGATTAACAACTGTTCTCGGTGAACACAATAGAGCCCAGAAGGAGTGGGCTAATATATTTAAAGTGCTCAAAGAACCAAAACAAAGCCCATCAAAACCTCACATCGAACACAACTATCTTTTAAAAATGAGAGTAAACTAAAGTCAATTCTGGGAAAATGTAACCTGAGAAATTGTTTGTTAGCTGACTCTCTTTTAAGGGAAAATTTTGGTATTTCTTCAGTCTGAAAATAAGTGACCTACATAGATGCTCAAATTCAAATGATGAACAAAGAAAGCAATTAAAAAGAATTGTATAATAGTACAAAACAATAGAAATGCATATTTATTATTCCTATGTTATCATAAGGACCACACCATACATATACAATACCATGTGTATACAACATATAATATTAGCCTATAGCATTAAAATATATGTATGATGTATTTTTCATAATAACACAATTACAATATTTCCCAAAGTGTTTTATGTTTCAGTACAACCCCCACTAGAAATCCAGCTGATTTTTCTATAGACACTGACAAGCTCATTCTAAAATTTGTAAGAAAATTTCAAGAGCTTCCACAGACATAAACCAAATTTGAAAAACAAAAGCAAAGTTGGAGGTTATAGTCTCAAAATCTAACACAAAGAATTGTAGTCAAGATTATTATTATTAGTTCAAGGCGAGATATGCATACATAGAATATATTGAGAATTGGTTAAAAGATACTCAAAATGTGTGCCAAGATCTTCAACTAGTCCTTTTAAAAAATGGTGCCATGGCTGGGCATGGTGGCACAGTCTTTTAATCCCAGTACTCTGGAGGCAAAGATAGGGGAATCTCTGTGAGATCGAGGCCAATTTGGTCTAAATGACAAGTTTCAGGCCAACTGGTATCATTGGAAGACCCTGTTTCAGAAAAACCAAAAATGATGTGAAGAAAACTGATAGCCTCTTGCCTCATATTATATATGAAAGTTGACTCAAAATTCATTAAGATTTTAATACAATGTGAATTAAATATCTAAACATAAGTACTCAACTTCAAGACTCTTAGAAGGAATTATAAGAGCAGATCTTCCTGACCTTGGGTTTGTCAAAGGATTTTTAGATGATACCAAAAACACAAGAGAAGTAGACTTCACCAAAATAAAACTGCACACCAAAACCCATAAAAATCTCACATTTTAAAGCATGAGAAAAAATATTTGCAAAATATGTTTCTGATAAGGGTATATAGCTTATTTTAAAATAAACTTTAAAATTCAATAATAAATAACCCAACTAGAAAATATGGATGATCTCAGGCTGGAGAGATGGCTCAGCAGTTAAGAACACTGGTTGTTCTTGCATAAGACTCAGGTTTGAATCCCAGCACCCACATGGCAGCTAGCAACTGTCCGTAACTCCAGTCCCAGGGGATCTGACAGCCTCTTCTGTCCTCCACGGGCGTTGCATGACCTGGGTGCACTTACCTACATGCAGGCAATACATGCATATACATAAAATAAAACATTTTTTAAGTTTTAAAAAAATATGGATGATCTCATCTTTTAAAGTTTTTAAAAATATTTTATTTATAATGATTTTATGTGTGAGTAGATTGCCTGCATGTATGTAAGTGCACCTGCATCATGCAAAGCCAGCAGAAGCCAGAAGATGGCATAGGATCTGCTGGAACTGGAGTTACCAGACTGTTGTTAGTTACTACGTGGGTGCAGGGAATTAAACAATGGTCCTTTGGAAGAGCAGAAAATGCTCTTAACTGATGAGATACTCTCCAGGTCCTCAAGATTTATTTTTGTGTTTCATTATGTACCATTTTACCCAGATATTTAAACTTGTAAGAAGCAGAAGTTCATCATGGGGCAAATATCCTAATAATTAAAGCAATGGTGACACCAATTGTGCGTTATTAAGTTAAAGTGTGTTTGTCAAATGTCTCCTGCTTCTCAGTTCTTCCTTGGGTTATACACAAGTTAAAAATATAAATCAAGCAATAGCCACCAGATTTACTGCCCTTACTAGCATGTGGAAAGAACTCACAAAGAAAATGCCCAGAGAGCAAGACCAGGAATTAGGTGAATGCCATATTTGAAATGCTCCACTAAAGTGCAATTTGGCACAATGAGTCAGAGAAGCCTGGTTTATTTGCTTGCTTCTTTTAAAGGTAAAAACAGAATGCTGTTGAGGTAAGAGTGGAATAGCAAAGAATAAATGAAAAATTGAAGGGGAGTTAGGTACTTATTGGGAAGACAGGGCTTGATTTAAGGGGCTAGAGGCATGGGCTGGGTTAAGGTGAGACACTGGTGTCAGAGCCACACCCATGGCTGAAGGTGAATATTCAAAGCTGACACCTTCCTAAAGCCAGTTCTCAGAATCAGCTAGGAAGGTGTTAGCTTTGAATATTCAGAGGTGAAACTCTTTCTAACGCCTATCATAGGCTACTTGAAAGTATCCAGAGAGTAGGCAAATGAAGTAGGCATGAGGGTGGGTTTTTAATCTGACAGGGTCTCTTTCAGTGCAAATATATTCATATATAACTAAACAAATTAAGTTTTAAAAGTGACAGTATATTTTAAGAGCAAAAAAGCACCTAGCTGTAAAATTGCTCACCACTTCTTTTCTGGAACTCACAGAGAGAGTCCTAGGGCTGTCTTTACAGCTACCCCACAAGCTCTTGAAATGAGCTTTGGCTGTGATTGAATAATGCCATTTACAGGAAGCAAAATCTAAGTTGTTCAAACCCCCTAAGAGTGTTGGTGGACACATAAGTCAGTAGCCAGTGAGCAGCTCCTGATCCTTGCTGAGATACAGATGTAAATAATCGTTTGTTTAATTTCAGGAAAGTGAAATGGGCAACAGACAAAGTAAATCCTTTTCAGCCAGGGCTGATGCCTATAAAAACCCTCTCACCTTACCCTGCAGCCCCAATGACATCCTGGTGCTAAATTGATAATATTCCCCCAGTGTTAATAGGCTAAAAATAAAAATAAACAGCTTAATTACACGGTGGATGTTTTTTGATGGCTTGCTGAATTTTAAAGAGCTCATCTTATGTCTCTGTTATTTCCACACTCCACAAGATCTCCTCACGTGAAGTACTCAATGACTTGTGATCCATGCAACAGATACCCACAAACATTCTGTTTGGAATTTTACAATCTCTGTTTATTTCATCACTGAAGAGGGCAGGGATCTAAGTACCATGGCAATCTTGCTGACAATATTCCAATGTCATGTTGGCTCCAGACTTTTATTTTATCAATATCAGGGAATTAAAACAGTGTGAAGCATCCCCCCATTTTTTAAAAAAAACTAAGATGGAGAATTAGTGCAGGTTTCAAAAATGTTAAGAACATCCTAAGCAAAAACTTCAAGAAAACAATGAAAGTGCGATAATATTTTATGAAAGAGACATATTTTTGAATGTTTCCTTTACTTTAAAAGAAAATTGGTGAATTGTGAGAAATTTGTTAACTATCTTTTTAAATTTTTTATTTTTTGTTTTATGTATATGAGTGTATTGCCCACAGGTAGGTAGGCACACCTGTATTGTACAGTGGCCTCAGAGGTCAGAAGAGGACATCGGATCCCATGGAACTAGAATTACAGACGGTTGGTAGTCGCCATGTGGGTGCTGAGAATCCAGCACAAGTCCTCTGTAAGAGCACCCAGTGCTCATTGAACCATCTCCCCAGCTCCTTTTGAAAAAAGTTTTTTTTTAAATTTTTGATCCTCAAAGTACAGATGAAAGATAAGTTGAGAGAAAGGTTTAAAGAGAGAGAAAAAGAAACAGGGAAATCAAAGAAAAAAATGAGGAGAAATGAAGGATAAAAGGGAGAAACATTAAGAAAAAAAAAGAAATAAAATACAGAATTCTTACACTAATCAAATAACACTGTGAAAACTTTTAGTCTATTACCCACCAGTGAACAAGTTGATGATACAAATTCCTCTCTGAAAACTGTGTTAAAAATAATATTTTTCTTGGGGGCTGGAGAGATGGCTCAGTGGTTATGAGCACTGGCTGCTCTTGCAGAGGACCCAGGTTCAATTCCCAGCACCTACATGGCAGCTAACAATGGTCCTAACTCCAGTTCCAGGGAAATCTGACACCCTCTTCTGACCTCCACAGGCATTGCATGTCATGGATACACTTATTCACATGCAGGCAATACACTCATACACATAAAAAATAATACATAAAAATATGTTTTAAAAATAATAATTTTCTCATACAATGAAAATGATCATACTTAGCTTTACAATAAGTAAAATATGTTGCTTAACATATTCCTTAGTCTTAATTGTCAGATCCTTTTGTTCCTTAAAAAGTCAATCTGAGATAGTGTTTTCAAAGTAGGAGCTGTGTGGGCGATGGAGAAAGTGCATCTTGCATATGTGGGGAAGGAAAGCCAGTATTCTGCTAAGAGAACAGAAAGATGAGTGCACGGAAAGAAGAGACACGATGTGGGAAAGCTCGCTGTGCCGTCTAACACATTCATCTCTTATTTTCTGAAGCCCCCCAGGTCTAGGAGATGCCTGTGTAGCTTCTGTTTTGTTCCAGATGCAGAAGATTCAGTCAATCCTACTGCTCAATTCACAGCAATATCCAGGCTCATAAGAGGCTCTACTTGTTTTACAAGCTTATACAAGAGAAGATGGAAAAATGTAGGAAATGTATTATACCTAATGAGTTTCGTTCTTCATTCCCAATCTCCCTACACCGTAATTATTTCAATATAATAAATATATAAGCTTGAAATTTCATTTAACATAGTAAATTATACAGTATTGGAGGGGTACATGCCTTTGGCTTCTGTGAGCAGCATTACTGTTATCACCTTGACTCTATTTATGATATTCTTCCATCTTTAGGACTTATGAAATCCATTCCTGTTTCTTTGTCTTTATTGATTTCATTGTTTCTGTATGCTGCATAGAGGTCTGTAGTGTGAATCTACTATACTTTTTATGTCAGTCACATCAACCTATAGCAGAACAGCATTATATTTCCACTACTAGAAATAAATTTTACAGCCAACATACCAGAATGTCCCTTTATGGAATATCACTATAATGCATTACTGGAGACTACAGTATGTGAATATGTAGTATCCATATTATTTATGTGAATATGTATTCACATAAATATGTGAATATGTGAATATGTAGTATATGTATTGCTAAATTGCTCCCCAGGAGAGGACAAAGACTTCAGTCCCATTAAGGTACAGCCCCAGTTTTTGTAAATCTCATTTATACAAGTGTCTCATCGTTCTTTTGATTTTCTCTTCCTTATTACTGATGGGTTTTAATGTCTTTGCTTTTCGTTTGCACTGTCTTCTTTCATTCTTCTGAGAATTATGTATCCATATTTATTACTTATATCTGAGTCTCCTTTTTATCATTAACTCACATACATTCCTATAGTTTCAAGATATCAGCTCAATGTGTAGTATCTTTCTGATGATTAAAATACTGATTTACACTGTAGTATGTTTCCATAAGCAGATATGGATAAGATGAAAGCAATACCAATTGGACGTTCAAGAAATCCATCGCTTCAGTTACCTAACAGAAGACAGGGGAAAGGCAAGAGTCAACATTTGCTCAAAAGCTACATAAAAGTCTCACGCATAAGATTACAAACATGAAATAATCGACTATGATGAGAGTAAAATAAACATATACCCTCATATGCGTAGATAAGAACGCTTTAAGGGTAACAATTACAGTACATTATAGTTGACTAAAAATACATAAGATGCAAAATGATCAATTAAAGTTGTTTAAGGACAGTTCAATAACAGATGTATAGTTCAATTATCTATGTTGTTAAAAAGCACTGGATTTTATAGATGAAATTATTTGCTGAAATTCAGTGCGTACTGATGAATTAAAGAAAAATGTCTGCAAAACCACAGTTTTCAGGACTGGAGAGATGGCTGCTCTTGCAGAAGCCCTCTTGCAGGTTTGATTCTCAGTACCCTCATGGATGCTAAAAACCATCTGTAATTCCAGTTCCAGGGGATTCCAACACCCTCTTCTGACCTCTGTGGGACTGCACAATACAAGTGTACTTACATGCATGTAGACAATATACTAATACATATAAAAATAATCAATACTTTTTTAAAACTACAATTTTCACTTGACATGTTAGATAATGAAAAACAATGGAAGATATTATTCAATGAGAAAAAGTTAAATGAATTTGTCTTTACTTAAAATGAAATTAAATGTTCCTAGTGTCTATTAAATAATATATTATCCTAGGTCTTGAGCAATTCCCAGAGACAATAAACAAAATATGAAATATAAGATTAGAAAAGGCAAAACTTCAACACTCTAGAAAATTCAACAGAACAAAATAAATTTTGAGACTATGACAACAGGATTCAGTTAGGTTGCATGAAGGCAATTCTTCCCTCAAACTAATAGTGTTACTTGTCTATAGAAAAACTGAACTAGGTAATGACAGAAAAATAAAACAAAATTTTTGTGGCAATAAAACAGGAAATGCTACATTATTTGGACATAATATTAACAAAATTATAAAATTTCTGTCTATATAATTTAACATCTAATGAATATTAATGAAAAACCACTTAAATCCACTCTATCAGCATAGGTGAATAAAAACTGTTAAGTATAGTTGAATGAGCCTATATTTTCTAAATATCTAACAAATTATCATCTCAGGGTTGGAAAATTGACAAATATGTTAAAATTAGATACAAGAATATATAATTAGAATCCATAAATGCTAAGTTTACTTTGAAACAGGTAAGTCAGAACTGGAATTTGCCAGTTAGATAGTAAGTTTTCAAAGCTATTGAAATAAAATTTCTTTATATTCCTAAGGAAACAGACATATATTTGTGGAACAAAACTCACTGCTTGAGACAGAGAATTAGACATGGGGTTTGGCCAGTAATGAGAGGTGAACAGAAGTCAATGAACTCCTCACAAATTGTGAAGCAGATCTTGGAAAGAGCTTTTGTCCTATAGCATTTGCAGCACTGGACCCCAGACAAAAGACAGAATTATATGTGCAATTAAAACTCTAAGTTGTTGAGGGAAAATGTCTAATAATAATTTTAATGCATATTTTTATTGAATTTTTGTGCATTTCATACACTAAATCTTAATCATATTAACCCCCCCTTCCTCAGCTTCCCCAAACCTCTCACTGGATTTCATGCATTTTGTCATATATATTAAGGCCTATCAAGTCAAGCTTTTGTACCTAGATGTCCCTTGGTGCAAGTTCATTCATTGGTATCTAGTCAGCCTATCTAGAGTCACTCCCTTTAAAAAGATCAACCCTCTCTCACCAGCAATAACCAGTTTTCAATAGTTCCTTGAGCAGCCTGCTGCCCATTTCCCTAGTTCTATGCTGGGTTTTTGTCTGATGAGTCAGCATGGGTCTTGTACAAGCTGTCACCATTGCTGCAAGTTCACATGAGCAAGTTCCCAGAGGCTTGGAAGACTGTTTCCTTATGTTAATGCACTAACTCTGGCTCTTATAATCTTTCTGCCCTGCCTTCCACAATGGTCCCTGAGCCATTATTATAGGAGTCCTGTCCAGGGACACACATTCTAAAGTCTCTTATTCTCTGAAACTTAACCAGTTGTGACTTTCTGTGTGCATTGCACTCTGTTGTATGAGGAAGCTTCGCTGGTGAGCATTGAGAGATGCATTAGTATTCTCTCTCATCTCTGTTCCACTGTGTTCCATGAGCCATAGGTACAAAAGTTCCACTGTAGATGTGTCACTTGGGGCTGGGTATATTCTCCGTGTGTGACCAGTTGTGGAACTCTGTAATAGCCTCCATCTGTTGCAAAAAGAAGCTTTTTTGATGAATGGTATACTTGTCTGTAAATATAAGGATGCATATTAGCATACAGTAAGAAATTACATTACATTTCTGGGGATATGACAGAGATAGCATTTTCTATAGGATCTATGACCTCTCTAGCCTCTAGCTGTATTTACAGTGCCACCCATGAGTTGCCCCCCATTGAGTAGACTTGAAATACAATTAGATAGATGTTTTGTCAACTGATGTGGAGAAGAATTCTTAAGAATTCCAAAACCCAGGAGATGTCTGTTAAGTTCATTTGATATATGGTATTGTTTAATTCAGATGTCTCTCTGTTAACTCTCTGCCCTGTTGACCTATCTAATGGAGACAGTGGGGTATTTAAGTTGCCTACTATTAATGAGTTGGGGTTAATCTGGGTCTTAAAGTCCTGTAGTATTGTTTTTATGAAATTGGGTGCACCAGAGTTTGGTGAATATACGTTCATGATTATAGTATCTTCTTGATTCATTGTTCCTTTGATCAGAATTAAGTGACCCTCTTTGTCTCTTCTGATTAGTTTTAAAGTCTATTTTGTCAGATTAAGTTGCCTACTATTAATGAGTTGGGGTTAATCTGGGTCTTAAAGTCCTGTAGTATTGTTTTTATGAAATTGGGTGCACCAGAGTTTGGTGAATATACGTTCATGATTATAGTATCTTCTTGATTCATTGTTCCTTTGATCAGAATTAAGTGACCCTCTTTGTCTCTTCTGATTAGTTTTAAAGTCTATTTTGTCAGATATCAGATATTAGATGCCTGTTTTTTTCTTATTACCATTTGCTTGGTATATTTTTTTCCATCCTTTCACTTTGAGATAGTGTCTGTCCTTGAAAGTGAGATGAGTTTCTTGCAGTTAACA
>NW_008346414.1:1210392-1217692 GCF_000622305.1 Nannospalax galili
TTGTTCCTTTCTTCAGCTCTTTGTATTGCTTCAAGAATTCTCTGACGGGCTGGTTTTGTGGACATGAATTCCTTCAGCCTATTTATGTTGTGGAAGATTTATCTTTCCCCTTCGACTGTAATAGATATTTTGGCTGGGTATAGTAATCTGGGTTGGCATCTGTGGTCATTTACAACTGGGAATACTTTGGTCCAGACTCTTCTGGCTTTCATAGTTTGCACTGAAAAGTCAGCTGTAATCCTAATGGTTTTCCTTTATATGTGACTTGTTGTTTCTCTTTTGCAGCTTTCAGTATTGTCTCTTTGTTTTGTACATGTAGTGTTTTTACTATGATGTGCCGTGGAGAATTTTTTTTCTGGTCTTGTCTGTTTGGTGTTCTATATGCTTCTTGTATTTGTATGGGCATGTCTTTCTTGAATTTTGGGAAATTTTCTTCCATGATCCTGTTGAAGATCTGGTCCATGCCAGTATCTTGGGATTCTTCTCCTTCCTGTATGCCTATGATTCATAAGTTTGGTCTTTTTATGGTGTCACACAAGTCCTGCATATTCCATTCTTGTCATTTCTTAAATTTTTCATAATTTTTGCTTGTGTGGTCTAGTTCATCTGCTTTATCTTCCAGTTTGATGCTTTGTTTTCCATTTCGTTCATCCTATTGGTGAGGCTTTCTCCTGTCATTTCTAATTGGCTTACTGAGTGTTTCACTTCCTTCTTCATTTCAGCCTGAGTATTCTTCAATATTTCTAACATTTTTCTGAATTCATTCAGAAGTTTACGCCTATCTTCCTTCAGTTCTTTGATTTCTTTGTGTGTTCTTTAAATTCACAGAATTCTTTTATCATGTTTATAATTGTTCTTTTGCATTGTTTTTCATATTATTATTTTTTCTCTGTGATTTTGGCATGTGAATTTCTTTTGTAGTTTCTGATTCTTGTGTGAGACTCAGGCCTTCAAATTTAGGTCTGCTTCTTTTTGTGAGCTTTGTGCCTTGTGGTTTTCTTTTTGGGCATGAAAAGCTGGTTTGTCTAAACTTCTGGTTCTCTCTTTTGATTTTGTATTGGAGTGGCTGGATTGCTTTTGTCTTCAGGAGTTCCCACAGAGGCCCAATTCAGGTGAGAGTCAGATGTTTTCAGGCTTTCTCCTAAGGTCTTGATCCCTCCAGGAACAATTTTGGCCTCGGGAATTTGGGGGTTGGACTGGCCTGGGAGCCTGGCCCAGGAATGATGCTGGTCTAGGGCAGCTGGTGGTCTTGCCACCCAGAGATGCAAAGGCAGAATGGGCGGGAAGAGGCCCCAAGGCCTCCTGGGGACTGCACTGAGGAGCTGGGTTGGTCTGGATGCAAAGGTTCAGGAAGAGGAAAGGTCAGCCCCTGCATCCCAGAAAGAGGCTGGTGGATGGTGCAGGCCCAGGGAAGCAGAGGGAGGTGAGGGTGGGGCCAGGCCAACAAGTAGTGCTCCTGGGGCCTAGAGAAGGCACTGCGTTGGTCTGGATGAAAAGGGTCAGGAAGCAGTATTGGTTCCCCAGGTGTCTGGGGCCCCAAGACAAGGAATAGGGCAGGGCCCAAACTCGGAGAAGAGACTGGCGGCTGAGATGGGTGGGTGAATGTGCCTCGGGGAGTCAAGGCACAGAGGGCACAATGGACTTACTCCAGAGAGAGACCTTGCAATGATTCCTTAAATAAAATTTTTTCCAATGAAAGAAAGCTTGCAGAATTGCATATATAGGCATCTTTTGAAAGATTTACAGTACAGACGATTATGTAATTTAGTAATTTTGAGTTATGGATATTTTAAATTTGTGTATTGGTTAGCTATTTTTATGATAATGCTTCTTGTTTAAAAATGAAAAAATATAATATTAATATTAAAACATGAACTCATTATAATTTTTATTAAATGAAATATGTTACAGCAAATTTTTTTTCTAACTCCTGTGTCTGAGGTTAATGACAGGAGATGAGGTCATGCAGTATGATACACAAACATACCATGTCCCTAGATTTGGAACACGTTGGAATCAGAGGAGTGTATCAGTTTTAGAAAGGAATGTATCTTATCCATAAGGAAGTCATGGGAAGAAAAAGAAAGGAAAAGTAAGTTGAAATTGGGGCACAACTTTATTAATAGCCTTTAAGTGAAGTTCGCTCTTGCTTTTTCATTAGAGTAATTACAAATTGCAGATACATGGACAATATTTTTAGAAACAATGACGATATGGCAACATAATTTTCAACCTTGGCTATCAGTTAAGTCTGGGCCTACTTGGGAAACACTGTTTGGGGCTAAGGGATACATGTTCTTAAGGGCTTGAAAACTGCATTTTACAGTGTAGCAATATATAGTGTAGCTGGATGTCCTTGATATGTGTGTGTGTATATGTTTAAAAAATAAAAAAGAATCCCAAAACCCAGACAATGGATGAAAAGCTTGGATTTTGGATCTTGTAGTAGCACTTCCTACAAGAATAAACTACATTTGCATGAACTTCTGATTTATACATTTTAAAAAATATTATTTTACATACCACCTTTCATAAGATTAGAATGAATATTCAAACTTTAAAGAAGACCACTGGGAAGAGAAATCCCTGAAATGATTGCTGAAGTTTTAATACATTTCTGTAGTTCCTTCTGACATAAAACTGTTAGACTATCATTCAAATTATTTTATGGTTTTCTTCTTAGGATGTAGAACAAAGAGCCTATAGTAAGGGTCCAGGCCCCGAGAAGTCTTGAATAGATAATACTGAGGAACTCAATATCCTTTCAGAACCAATTTTCTCACCTTACCGGTAGTAATCCTAAAGATTATTCCTAACTCTACTCACAGGTGACTTTGAGATAAATGGATTGTGGTTAATAGAGAAACTCACAGATGATCAAAGTACAGACAGTAAGCAACTGTGGAGGCTCAACCACAAATGGCACATCTATATCATATTCCTCCCCAAGGCTCATGGACCATTATGACTGAGGATGGAACGATTGTAAGAGCCAGAGGCTTGGGAGAACCAGAGCAAAACCATATTTTCTGGACATGACAGGGCAACAGCACTCATCGACTCACAGCAGTTATGGATGCTTGAATAAGACCTGCACAGATCAAGGTCATCAACCCTGTAGCATGGAGTGGAAGGCCCTCCTGAACCAACATCTTTAGCTGAGGAGTTATGGACAGCTGATGACTTCTAGGGGAGGACGAGTCCATTTCCCTCTCTCTCTTTTTAATAAATTTTTATTGAATTATTGTATATTTAATACAGAACATCTTAATCAATCTTTATCATCTTTGTACCCCTCCCCCTTCCTCACTAGTACCCTCCCATAGGCTTCTACCCACTGGAATTCATATATTCTATCATTTATGTTAAGGGCTACCCTGTCAAGTTAGTGTCCCCAGATGTCCCTCAGTGCAAGTTCATCCACTGGGGTTTAGTCAGCCTATCTAGAGTCCCTCCTTTTAAGAAGAGGAACTCTTCCTCACCCAGCAGTACTAAGCTACCGATATTTCTTCATGGGGCCTGCTGTCCATTTCCACAGTTCTGTGCTGAGGTTTTGTCTGCTTGAGTTTGCCTGGGTCTTGTGTATGCTGACACCATTGCTGTAGGTTTGTATGAGGAAGGTCCCAGGAGCTTGTAGGAATCTATTTCCATGTGGTCTACTTTCATTTCCTCTTCCCTGGCTCTTACAAATCTTTCTGCCCCCTCTTCCACAGTGGTCCCTGAGTCCTGAATGGGTGGAGTTTAATATAAGAGTCCTGACCAAGGACCCATAAGGAGTCCATTTCTTTTCTTTTTTTCTGTTTTCTTTTTAAAAAAATATTTTTTAATTTATTTTTATTGATTCTTTTTTTTATTTCAAAGAGAGGCAATTTTAAACACATTTTCAACAGCACATGGAAAACAGATGATGCGGAGACTTGAAAGTTCAGTGCCTTGCCACAAAGGGAAGAAGATCATTCCACACCTACCACCCCTCCAAGGCTCAGGGACTTTTGTGGAAGAAGTTGGCAGAAAGAATGTAAGAGCCTATGGCAGGGGTAGAGTGTTAACTGGAAGTGTCCTCCAATCACTAAACCAGCAAGCTATAGTCACACCTCCTTTCTGTGCTCAGCAAGGAGTCAAGGGGGCCAGTCAGTTACCCCTCTCATCCAATCAGTCAACCATAACTGCATGGGGGGCACGGCTAAGGGTATATAAGCCCAGAATGCCATAAGACACCTTTCTCACCATTTTGTGCAGCTGTTGGGAAATCACAGGATCTATATTTGAATGTAGACTTTCCAGTGCAGCCATAAAGGGCAGGGGGTGCCCACTCTTCTGTAAAAAAAAAAAAAAAAAAAAAAAAACCACCCTATTCTCTGTTAGAAAGCCCAATAAACTCCTTAGGATTTTCCAAAAGTAGAAGAGAGACCGTCATTGCTCCACCAAATTTGACTCCGTGTTGGCAAATCATTTGTTCTTTGATTTCTTATTCCTATTTTCCCCCCTTAAACTTCATTTTATATATATAATGAAGTTTATATATACATATATATATACATTATATATACATATATACATTATATATGTATACATTATATATACATGGTTACATTATATATATATATAATGTAACCATGTAACCTGCTTCAAGTTATTTCTGGAAAAGGAGTCTATTTCTTTAAGGAGATGTCTTCTGGTAGGTTGACCAAGTTCCAAAGGATGGTTCCACACTCACAAGTATAAAGAAAGCAAACATTGGAGTTAATGGGTTATTGAATACTTAGAAAGAGGCATGATGTTGGTGGATAGGGAATTAGGAGGTCTCTCTGGAAGGAGTAAAGAAAATGAGTGGGGAGAATATGATGAAAAACAGTTACATGAGCTTCCCAAACAAAATAGGCATTTATTTTTAAAAAAGAATGCGCAGGTTCTGTGAGGTATAATATGGTTTGAAAAAAATGGGAAAATGATTTGTGAGACAGAATCTGAATAAAACTTGCTGACTTTTTTGCCACTTGTGTATCACTTCTTTCTTTAAAAACTTTCTCGATGTGATGGGGGTAGCAGCTGGCAGCTTAGCAGACCATCAGAGAGTGTGGGGTTCTGGCCTCCCTCTGGTCTCCAACTACCAGAGGGCCTGAGAACACAGGGGACAGTCTGACAGTCCCCAGATCCTGCCTCCATGTGGTGGTGAGCTTCCCCTAATTGCACCATATCATCCTCTTCCTGGGATTTTGTGAGGCCCCTCCCAAGGACCAGGGAAAATCTGCCTTTGGTAGGCTAAGGCTGTGATGTCAGCAGACCACCAGAGAGTGCCAAGTTCTGGCCCCCCTCTGGCCTCCCTCTGGCATAAGGTTGACAACGCACAGGACTGCCTGAGAGAGTCTGGATCCGGCCTCCACATTGTGAAGGAAGCCTGAGTGTACTTGACTGGAACCTGAATTGGGCTTCTGTGGGTACTTCTGAATAGCCAATCTGAAGCCTTCAGTTGCCTCCAAAATAAACCTGAGAGAACATGAACTCTGTACCAATCAGCTTTACATAACTAGTAAAGAAAGAATCTAGGCACCCAGATAATAAAAAAGAAGCATACTTCAACTTAATTCTCATATCAGAATCATAAACAACAAAAGAAATTCACATGCCAAAGCCACAATGAAAGAATAATAAAATGGAAAGCCAAAACACTATGTTCCCATCAAACCCCACCAATCCTGTAGAACAGTTCTACAAGGAGAACCCTCTACAGATAACCCAGGACACTGAATTTAAAAGAACAATCATAAACATGATCAAGGAATTCAATGAATTTAAAGAACACAGGAACAAACAAATCAAAGAGCTAAAAGAAGATAAGGATAAACTTCTGAATGAATTCACAAAAGAGATAGAAACATTGAAGAAAATTCAGGCAGAAATAAAGAAGGAAGTGCAAAACTCAGTAACCCAGCTTGAAACAACAGGGGGCAGGCTCACCTCTAGAATGAATGAACTGGAAAACAGAATATCAACATTGGAGGATAAAGTTGAAGAACTGGACCACTCAAGCAAAGAGTATGGAAAATTTATAAAAACACAGGAATGGGATATGCAAGAGATGTGGGACATCATAAAAAGACCAAATCTATGGGTCATAGGAATAGAGGAAAGAGAAGAATTTCAGGATAATGGTGTTGACCAGATATTAAACATGATTGTAGAAGAGAATTTCCCAAAATTAAGGAAAGACATACCCATACAAATAGAGGAAACACATAGAACACCAAATAGACAGGATCAAAAAAGAAACTCCCCATGATATATCATAGTAAAAACACTAAATGTACAGAACAAAGAGAGTGTACTGAAAGCAGCAAAAGAAAAACAAGTCACAAACAAAAGAAAGCCCATCAGAATTACAGCTGACTTATCAATGCAAACTACGAAAGCCAGAAGAGACTGGACCAAGGTATTCCCAGTTCTACATGACAATAGATGCCAGTCCAGAATACTATACCCAGCAAAAATGTCTCTTATAGTTGAGAGGAAAAGGAAAATCTTCCATGACATGAATAGCCTGAAAGAATAGAATATATATCCACAAAACCAGCCCTCCAAAGAATACTTGAAGCAATACAGAGAACAGAGAAAGAAACAACTGTGCCCCAGGGGCAATGAAAGAAAATAAACAAAGATATAATCTAGAAAACACAAAATTACACAGAGAACACAAACAGCAATCAAAATGATGGCAATCAATACACACCTTTCAATAATAACCTTTAATATCAATGGACTGAACTCCCCTGTCAAAAGACACAGGCTAAGTGAATGGATTAAGAAACAAAATCCATCTCTTCGCTGTTTGCCAGAAACCCATCTCACTTTCAAGGACAGGCATTGCCTTAAGGTGAAAAGGATGGAAAAGAATATTCCAAGCAAATGGGACTAAGAAGCAAGCAGTGGGTGCAATTCTAATATCTGACAAAATAGACTTCAGAGTGAAACTAATCAGAAGAGATAAGGAGGGTCACCTCATTCTGATCAAAAGAACAGTTAACCAAGAAAATATTACAGTCCTTAACATATTTGCACCAAATTCTGGTGCACCCAAATTCATAAAAACAACACTACAGGACTTTAAGACAGAGACTAACCCCAACTCAGTAGTAGTAGGGGATTTCAATACCCCACTGTCTTCATTAGACAAGTCAACTGGACAAAGAATAAACCTGAATTAAATGATACCACACATCAAATGGATCTAACAGACCTCTTTCAATTATTCCACCCAAACACCAAAGAATACACTTTATACTCAGCACCCTATCAAACTTTT
>NW_008346414.1:1217827-1220252 GCF_000622305.1 Nannospalax galili
AATTATGCGTGAAACAAAATTAAAATGAGAACACAACACAAAAGCACCTCTGAGACACCTTAAAAGAAGCCTTAAGAGGGAAGTTTATAGCTCTTAGTGCCTACATTTAAAAAATTGGAAAGATCACATGTAAATGACTAGAAAGTACAACTCAGGATTCTGGAAAAGAAAGAACAAACCAACTGCATAACTAGTAGAAAAGAAGAAATATCAAAAATCAGAGCAGAAATTAATGAAATACAGAGAAAACAATACAAAAACATCAATGAATCTAAGAGCTAGTTTTTTGAAAGGTTAAAAAAGATAGACAGACCCTTAGTCCAGTTAACCAAAAGAAAGAAAGAGCAAATCCAAATCAACAAAATCAGAGATGAAAGGGGAAACATCACAACAGATACCCAAAAGATACAAACCATTATAAGGGAGTATTTTAAAACCCTATATGCTACTAAATTTGAAAGTCTAAAAGAAAAGGATAGATATCTGAAATCATGGGAACTTCTAAAGTTAAACCATGAAAAGATTAACAGTTTAAATAGACCCATAACATATAAGGAAATTGAAACAGTAATACAAAGCCTCCCAACTAAAAAAAGCTCAGGCCCACATGGATTTACAGCAGAATTCTACCAGACATTTAAAGAAGACCCCTTACCAATAATTCTTAATTTCATTTACAAGTAGAAAGTGAAGGAACACCACCAAATTCATTCTATAAAGCCGGTAACATTCCAATATCCAAACCAGGGAGAGACACAACCACAAAGAAAACTGAAGACCCATATCTTTAATGAACATAGATACAAAAATTCTCAACAAAATACTTGTAAACCACATATAGACACACATCATGAAGATCATTCACCACGATCAAGTAGGCTTTATCCCAGAAATGCCAGGATCGTTAAATATACACAAGTCAATAAACATCATTAATCATATAAATAGACTCAAAGATAAAAAACCACATTGTCATAGGTTTTTGACAAAATTCAGTATGCATTCATGTTCAAAGTCCTAGATGGAATTGGACTGGAGGGAATGTACCTCAACATAATTAAAGCTATATACAACAAACCCACAGCCAATATCATTCTAAATGGAGAAAAACTGGAAGCATTCCCATTAAAATCAGGAACCAGACAGGATGTCCACTATCTCCACTCCTTTTCAACATAGTGCTCAAAACTCTTGCTAGAGAATAAGACAGGAGAAGGAAATTAAAGAAATATTAATTGGAAAAGAAGAGGTCAATTTTGCTGATGATATGATACTATGCCTAAGAGATCCCAAACATTCCACCAGAAAACTCAACACTTTCAGTATAGTGGCAGCTTATAAAATCAATCTACAAAAATCAGTAGCCTTTCTATATATGAATAACAAGTAACTGGAGAAAGATTACAGGGAAATGCTCCCATTCACAATTGCTGCAAAAAAAATTAAAATGTCTTGGAATAAATCTGACTAAAGACACCAAACATCTCTAAAATGAAAATTTTAAATTGTTGAGGAAGACACCAAGAGATTGAAGGACCTCCATGTTCATGGACTGGAAGAATTAATATTGTTAAAACCATCCTACCAAAAGCAATATATAGATTCAATGCAATCCCAATCAAAATCCCTGTGACACACTTCACAGAATTAGAAAAATCCATCCTTAAGTTCATATGGAGGCACAAAAAAACCCAGATATCCAAAGCAACCCTGAGCACAAAAAGCAATGCTGGGGGATTACTACACCAGATCTCAAAATATACTACAGAGCCATAGCCATAAAAACAGCATGGTACTGGTGCAAAAACAGGCACATAGATCAATGAAACATCATTGAAGATCCAAACTTGACTACATGCAATTTCAGCCCTCTGATATTTGACAAAGGTGCCAAGAACACACAGTATCTTCAACAAATGGTGCTTGGTAAAACTTGATCTCCACCTGTAGAAGAATGAAGCTAGATCCTTATCTTTCACCTTCCACAAAAGTCAGTTCCAAATGGCCTATAAAATTAGAGGAAAATATTTAAACTATTAGATTCCTTGCAGTAACTTACAGGATATAGGTGTAGGAAAGGATTTTCTTAATCAGACAGAATTTGCTCAGGAATTAAGGTCAGCAATCAATAAGTGGGACCTGATTAAACTAAAAAGCTTCTGTACAGCAAAAGAAACAAAGTGAAGAGAAAACCCACAGAATGGGAAAAAATCTTCACTAATGACATATCTGACAGAGGTTTAACGTCCAGAATATATGAAGAACTAATAAAACAAAGAAGCGAGAAACCAAATGACCCAATTAAAAGATGGGCTAAAGATCTAAAAACAGAGAGTTCTCAAAGGATGAAATAAAGATGGCTAAGAAACATCTCAAAAAGTGTTCAACATCGTTAGTAATTAGGGAAATGCAAATTAAATCCACC
>NW_008346414.1:1220489-1253762 GCF_000622305.1 Nannospalax galili
ATTGCAGAGAAACTTGTACATCCATGTTTGTTGCTGCTCTTTTCATAATAGCTAAGAGATGCAAGCAACCTAAGTTTCCCTCAACTGACAAGTGCTGAACAAAAATTTGGTATATTTACACAATGGAGGTCTATTCAGCAGTAAAGAAAGATGAAATAATGAAATTTGCAGGTAAATGGATGGATCTAGAAACTGTTATACTAAGTGAAGTAACACAATCTCAGAAAAAAAATCGACATATGTTCTCCCTCATATGTGGCTCCTAGCATCAAATCCTTTTAAATTCCAGGTCATTTTAATAAGATGATGCTATACAGCAGTCCCTTCTGTGTGAAATAACTACTATCATCAAGACTTCGGCTGAGCCTGATCCCTAAATGTAATCACAATTGGGCTTGTTGACGGTTTTGCTCATTCATTAAAGGAGTGCCAAACAGGGTCACTGGACCCTCACCTGAGTATCCAGCCACTCTTCCCAGCCAACTATTCCAGCCCTGGAAGACAAAAGAAAAATGGGGAAGAACCCAATAGAGGGATGCTTTTGGAAGCCCTTGTCAAGAAACTCCAATAGACTCTCATATGAACATTTGAAAATTGCCCTGTTCTGACTTTTTTCTAGTTCCCGGTCTAGAACCTGTAATGCTAATTACTCTTGCCTTTATTTCTCCTTCACATGATTCAAGGAATTTCTTCTTCCCTTAGAGACAAGAGTTATGAAATTTGGAAGTCTTTTAGATAGACCCACTGAAGGGGTACTCCAATTGCCTCACCCTGCATCCTTGTTCAGCATGGAAGAAGCCAGAGTGGTCTGCATCCCTATTCCCTATTGGCAACTTGGGTAACCCCTTCAGAGGATGGTGTGATAAAATTAGGAGGTAGAAATTGGGTAGGCAGTTAGGGTAAAAAGACCCCAAAGAAATGTAGTAATTTGGTTAAAAGTCAAAATATCTTTGGGCCTGTTAGCAACATACTCTGATCCAAAGACCAAAAGTGTCAAAAGTATTTGGGAGCTTGTATCTAATCCTTAAAAGATTTTAGGGTTACTTCTTCAGAGGGAGGAATGTTGGAGGGGAGGGAGTGGGTATGGATTTGATCAAAACACCTTATATACATGTATGAAATTCTTAATAAGGTCTTTGTAAAAATTTAAAAAAAATTGTTGATGTTCATGTGTAAATAAAATATTTGTCTGTATTGAAAAGGCATATACATTGCCATTTTAATAGTCAACCTAATTCAGAATTTAAAGAAAAGCATTAAACTAATGTGAAAAATAGTATTAGGAAGAAAAAAAATCTGACTCCCTCTATATCACAGTACAGATCACTTTACACATAAACAGACTGAGAAAAGTAAAAAAGCATCACAGCAAACCACAAACAACAGAGTGTGGTACGCATTCTTAGTCTTAGTGGACACTTAGTGGACAATAAGTACACATTCAGGGTTAACTAGACATGAAACATGAAAATTGAGATATTGGTGCTTCATAATTCAGAGATTACTGCAAGATCAACTAGCATTCTGGGTGAGGCAGTGCTAGGAAGAAAAGCTCCAGAACGTTGGAACTTTTTCAGTCAGTTGAACCAACTCATTGCACCTACTTTTCTTTTCTCCACCAAACAGAGAAATAATATATATATAACTAAATTACTATATATACAGTATTTTATATATAAAATCTCTCCCCTCCTCTCTCTCTCTCTCTCTCTCTCTCTCTCTCTCTCTCTCTCACACACACACACACACATTTCTACCCTGGATGGAGCAATTCCAGAGAGCACAGAATAAGCCTAGGAGAGAGCAGGTTCAGCAGACACAATATGTTTTTCTAGTCTTTGATAAGAAGGGGATGTTTAATCAGAATTCATTTTAGCATTTGTGTAGAAAGCAGATACTATGCCTTTTGGGGTTGGGTTGTAGTCTAATTCAAGTGGCAGCAATATTGTGAAACGGAAAGAGTTCTATCATATTTTAAATGTTCCTAGGGCCAAACATTGCTCAGCATGATTCTAGCTGCTAAGTCAAGTCAATAAGAAGAGATGATGATTTTAGATGAAGGCATTGATCTTTGGCCTTATCAGCTAAAATTTTTATACTGGGGAAATCCATGAACAGTGGCATGTGAAAGGACTCCCTCACCACACTTCCACTAAGCCCAGGCAAGTTGATTTGAGGACACAAACACATAAATACACTTTTAAATATTTATATATTAGTGCAAAGGAGGCAAATAACTCTATTTGGGACTAATAAGCCAAGTTCTGTGGAAACTACATTAACGTTCAGCTTCCTGATTGTACATACAGAGTACTGTCGACGATAGAATTCAAAGGGCTGATCATGGGGAGCTGTCAGTGAGGTGGGAGAAGCACTGTGCTTCATGTAAAGGAGGGAGAAATGGGGCTTGTTACATCACCCAGATTCTCCAGCTTTCCTAGTTTAGTTGCTTGTTCTTATGGTCCTTCAACAATCTTCAGTGGCAAATACCTCATGTATTCCATTTCGGTCAGGTGGCTAATTCTATTGCCAAAATACTCCAGGTACACAGAATTTGGCCCCTGTACAATACAAGTCTCCTTCCTTCCTTCCTTATGTCATTTACTCATGGATTCAAAATTTGTGGTCACGGTGTATTTACTACATATTTATAACCTTGTTCCAGGCTTGACTGACTTTCAGGATTGTGAAAATGTAGCTTTTCCAATATATTTTCAGAATTTAAAGTGATAGTCTGATCTGGGACTTCAGTTTTTTCAGCCACGGCTTGCTTTGTCTACTTTTCCTTAGTTTTCTTCCTCTGGACTAGGTGCCCCCCCCCATTAGAATATAGCACCCAAAACTAAACAAAATATTCCAGATGTGGCTTAGCTACCAAGTGTAGGGGGACTATTATCGGTTGTCATTTGGAGGAGGGGCTTATATTAATGTCAGCTATGAATGCAAAGTTTTAAAAGCATCTGCTCCACGCTGAGGGGTCTTATTAAAGTTGTGGTCAGATAAACCCTCCACATATTTTGCACATGAATTTTTCCCAAGCCACTCTCTTTTTTCCTCTACTTGTAAAAGTAATTATTTGAAATTTTATGCAGTCCATTGTATTTAGCCCTATTAAATTTCATCTTACTGGCATTTGTTCAGAATTCTAGTGTATCAGGATAATTTTGAATGTCGGTTATTAAATTTACCTCCCTCTTCAGCTTTGTGAATTTTAGAAGTCGTGAACTTCCTTTCCAGATTTCCATCAGAATCACTGATTGATAAGCTCAAATAGACTGGACCACGTGATGGGACAGTGGCCATTCCCTAAACAGTTTGGCTGAAACAAGGCATTTTCATAGGCTTATTGACTTCAGTTGATCTTTCACCCTGCTGTGGATGCTCATGTACCTTTCTGTTAGAGGAAATGAAATGTCTTGAACATTTTATTCAAAGCAAGAACTTTTTGCAGATTTATCATGATTAGACAATGCTATAACTTTACTAATAGAGAAAAGATGATCAGACTTTGATTTATTATTCAATAAATGCTTACTCATGCCTACTGTGTTGGCATCATTGTACAGAGATATACTCTAGATGAATGTAAGCAATTGAATCTTAAAGACAATGAGAAACTGTTAGAGAGGTTATTAGTGTCATAAAGTGATCTGGAGCTGGAGAGATGGCTCAACAGGTAAGAAGAGTACAGGCTACTCTTGCAGAGGACCCGGGTTCGATTCCCAGCACCCACACCCAGTTCCAGGGGAATTTAATGCCCTTTTCTGAAGATTAACTTCTTTAGAACAGATCTCCATCCTACCTCTTACTGTGCCACAGCTGGCACAAGTCTGGAGATACATTTCAGTGCCTGAAATGATGGTGTGAAAGAGCTTCATAAAGTGACTTGTGCACCAACACTCCACGTATCTGCTATTCGATCAATATAGTTGACTTGTTTGTGGTCAAACCTTGAAAGGTTCAGGACCCTTCCTTGAGTCATAAGATATATTCTCATCCCTCATATCAAAATGAAGTTGACTTTATTGTGCTACTTCCAATGTCGTGAGGGTTTGACCTTTTAAACAGCATCTAGTGATTCTCTAACTAACCCCCTAAGTGGAGGTCACTTCCGTGGCTAAATTCTCCTTTGCTAAACACCTTAGTTGGATTATTATCTTTATTTAATATTAGTCAATCGTTTCTCTCTGAAAACTCTGCCCCTTCTTTGGAAGGTTAGAAAACTTAAAGTTAAATGATTCTGCCTTCCTCAGATGTTGTCTCAGCTGGTCTTCTATACTGGTGGATCCCAATCTCAAACTAAAAATATTTTTAAAAGGCAGATGAGATGGCTTGCAGATAAATGCACTTGCTGAGCAAAACTGAAGACCTGAGTTCCGTCCTCAGAACCCATGGTTGTGGGAGAGAAGTGGCTACTGAAAGTTGTCCTCTCACCTCCACATGCTCACCTGGCCCATGTGTGCACTCTTTCATCAACAGCAGCAGCAGCAGCAGAGGCCAAGAACAGCAGTCCTATTTGTCCTGCTGCTGTGATGAATGCCATGACCACAGGAACTTGAGAAGGACAGGGTTCGTTTGGCTTACATGTCCCAATCTCAGTTAATCGGGGAGGGGTCGAGCCAGGTGAGAACTCAGAGCAGGAACCTGGAGGCAGGCACTGAAGCACAGACCATGGAGGAACGCCGCTCATTGGCTTCCTCCCCTGGCACATGTTCAGCCTGCTCTTTTACACAACTCAGGACCACCTACCTAGGGGTGGCACTGCCCACAGTGGTCTGAGCCCACCCACATTACTCAGCAATCAACAATCCAGTAGAGGAAATCCCCCAAGTTCCTAGACGTGAAAATTAAAACTATCCAGCACAATACTTTAAAATAAAATATTAATTTTTACTTTCTTGTCATCTTTTGACAAACCATGTGGTATTATAACAATTATTTGTATAACATTTATATTAGGTGGTATAAGTAACATAAACATAGTTTAAAGTATACAGGAGGAGCTGAGTGTATTATATGCAATTATTACATCATTTTCTGTAAGAGATTTGAGCATCCATGGACTTCGTTGTCTGTGTGGATCTTGGAACCATTCCTCTGTGGCCACTGAGAGAGAATTGAATTGTTTAGGTATCTTTTCCACTATTATTGTACTTTACACAGAGCACAAGCCACTCAAAAGGATACTAGGTAGAAACCATTAAAGTGACTTTTTTATTACATGGACTAGGCTGACTCCTGAACAGGAACAGAGTGTTTGCATCTTTAAGAAAAAAATGCATCTCCTCCTGGGTCATATCATCATCAATGTATCAGCAGCAACATATTGTCCCTGAAACCCATTCAGTGTATCATATATGTCTGGCACGGAGCTAAAAGATTTATGTGCATTATCTCATTTTATAGAGCGCTTTATTCAGACATCCACTCATTCATTTGATTAGTATTTATGGTGTCCCTCTGAGGTGGTAGACACTGAGGAAGTACTAGGGTATGGGGGTAAGACAAGCAGACATAGTCCCTGTTTCAGGTGATGTCCATGAGTGGAAACAGGCATTCAGCAAGTTGTAATAATCCTGCAGGCATCATTTTGGTTGTAGATAAAGCAAATCCAGGAGACAGAGCTCTTGGCTGACTCCAAGTTTTGCTTTTTCCTTAATTTAGTAAGCACTCCTCTGTTGGTTGAAGGAACTTGTAGTTTCTGCTCCCTCTTTCTGAGACTCTCTTCTGGAGATCCCATGGCCCTCTCATGCTGTACTTACTCAAATTGTACATCAGTGACACAGGCTACTACTACCCCTAAAGATGCAGGTCTTTCCCAGTTGCTTTCTATTTTGTTTGTCTAATTTGTCTTTACAGAGTCATCACCACCTAATAGCAACTGTATGTCACCCCCCTCCAGTCTACTCCTCTAAGTAAGTTGCGAGAGTGCAGAGCTGCATTTTGTTCACTGCTATCTCTCAAGTTCTGGAAACAATACCTGCCACATGCTAGGGTCATACTCAACAAATATCAGTTAAATGATTGATTGATTGATTGATTGATTGATTGATTGATTGATCGATCAAGGGAATCAATGAATGGATGACTGCCTTATGATGTCCTAATGAAAGCCTCAAATCGGTCATGCTGGGCCTCAGTCAGTGTGGGAGGGATGAAATGAGTAACAGATGAGCAGTTGAATCATTTCTGGATCAGAGAAGGAACTGTTCACATCTGGGTTGGAGGATGGCTGCCTAAGGCTAGGACCCAAGCACATGAACAATGTTGTAAAAGGGGAAAATACGAAATAGTTACCTATGTCAGACAGGTATTGAGTTTATGAACAAATGAATGCACGTGAGTGAACGAGTACAATTTGGCCTTAATCTGTTTCCTTCAGTAAGGCTACAGCAATTTCCGTCTCTCTGTTCCCTGTGAAATTCACACTCTTTCAAACACAGTCAGTTTCTCTTGTCTCTTTCCTGTCTCTTTCGACATTAGTCTGGCAAAGGTATTTGCTCCCAGAGTGAACAGTGTGGGAGGCAGATAAAAAAAGAAGGTAAGAATCAAAGTCAAATAGCACCATGGGTCACCAACAGAAAATTACAAATTAAAGAATAGAAACACAAAGAAAAATCAGCTAAGAGCCAGAATGCGCCCATAAGAAAGCAGCAACTCAGAAGGGGTAGAAGCCAGGGTCACTCTCTTTTTTTAGGTACAAGTTGACTAGAAAACAAACCACTGGATGGGTAGATAGCGTCTTTGGGAGAAAGCCGGAAGATGCTGAACTGAGGCCACCAATGATGGAAGAAAAGCTATCCATAGGTCCACAAGCACAGACATCAACACGTTCAAAGCCAAGTCTGCCAGGAGGCCAGAGACCACCAAGAGTGTCCCAGAGACCAAGGGGAGGGAAACACAAAGGGCGAGTTTTTGTGGAGGAGATGGTTTGGGAAATTCAGAGAGTATATTAGCTCCTCGCTGCCTCCCTCCTTCGCAAACACTGCTTCTATTTTTCATAACAGAATCTCCCTATGCATCCTTATGTGTCTGTCAGAAGGGGCAATGGCTGCACAAGATGTCGGTGGCAGCGGGCAGCATTGTTCTTAAGCATCACTGAAGAGCCAACCACAAACAATTTATTTTGTGGACCTCATGAATTAGAAGTCTCTCTCTCTCTATAGCTCTCTCTCTCTCCCCCACCCCGTCTCTCTTCCTTCTAATTGTATTGTGTATGTGTGTATAGGGCTTCATGAATTAGAAGTCTCTCTCTCTCTCTCTATAGCTCTCTCTCTCTCCCCACCCCGTCTCTCTTCCTTCTAATTGTATTGTGTATGTGTGTATAGGGCTTCAACTTGAACGTCACTGACTTAGGGATACTGAAAACAGGGTGAAGTGTGTTTTTCAGTGTAAATCTGCAGTGTTCTTGGCCAGTCAGAAGGGCAAGATCTCTTAGCAGGTAGAGATGGATCAACCAAAGGTCTTCGAAGACCAGTCCCTGATCTTCCTTTAAGAAATGTGAGATAATGTTCACTGAATCACCAGATGGAGAATTTGTTCAGGCAAAATGGCTTTGCAAGTTCTCTTGTAAATCGCCTCTGGCTTCTAAAAAACAGTAGCAAATGTGCTGAAGACTGAATTAGCTAGAACAGAAGTTTCACTTTTTCACTACAAGAATTAGCTGGGACTGAACTAAAACCCGGACGCCTAGAACTGGAAGGGATGTGCAAAAATCTCTCAACCAGGCCTCTGATTTCAGCCATGTATGTCTGAAAACACATGGGAAACTTCAAAAAGGTGATGTTCCCTCTAGACCAGAAAAAGACCCATGCCTATGACAACTTTGATTCTGGGAATTTGCTACCTGTAAGATGGGGACACAGGGCAGTATAATGCACATGACAAAGTCTCTGAGAGAATCCCTAATGACTCGGAAGTGTGGGAACACAGTGACCTTTGAAAAGTAGACAGCAAGATATGAGAATCTTTCAGAAAGCCAGAGTTAAACCTAGTTTTGTATCTGACATTTGTCAAACCACCCATAAGCTAAGGTTCAATGAGAGAGTCTTCACTTGTACAAAAGACACTGTCCATGCTGAAGGTCCCTTGGGCCAAGGGGCCTTTGACTCGCAGACCCACATCTGAAGCCAGCATCTGAGCCTAAGAGGGGCTCTGAAGTCGTTTCAGGGAAGGGTGTCTTTCTAAAGTTTCGTCTTAGAAGTACTTCCCCTTTCCTTCCCATAGGATCCATGGGTGAGGCTCTGCTGAGTGGAGGCTCTGCCTCCAGGCTCACTCCTCCTGATGCAGAGAGAGAAAAAAGTAAGGTTCTGAGGCCGCGTGTGCTGAATAGCATTTGGCTATTTTTAAGCTTCACCTTTCAACAGCTTGAATTAAAATCAGGGCACTGAGCCAAAATCATGGAGCCACCCACCCAAATTTACAGAATTTTGTATGTATTTCTTAAAACTGAAGCTTGCAGCTGGGGGAATGGAAGGGCCGTAAGGAGATTACTGAATGTGTGCCGTTTAAATTCTTTAGCATTTAGCAACTCTTTCTGGCTAGGGAGGGATTCAGATATTTGGATGATTTCATAAACCATTGACTTTTTAAAGAGGAATATGCAGAAACATATGCCAATTGAGTTATAAGCTAGGCATAGCTGTGAGTTAGATATTAGTCCCTTTTACCAAAATGTGGTTTATGAGGCTTTTAATAGAGATTAAATTGGTGGAAACCAGGTTTTGCCTTATTATGGATTTGATAGTTTCCACATTTATCTGATCAATGTAATGCTGAGCTGTTGGACCCAATGTAGACTATTAAATGCTGCAGAGATCACCTGTTTCCATTCTGCAAAGGAGAAATGACAAATGTCTACATAAAATCAAATAACTCATCAGTGATTCATTATTCCCTCTCCGCTTCCACCTCTTGATGATGACCCTGCATCTCTCAATGACCCTGGAGATCACAGTAACATAGGGTCCCTTTGGTCTCCATGCCCAACTCCTATTCTGGGGTGTCCTTCACTTAATTCTATATGATCAACAAATACTAAGTACTTATTGGTGCTAAAATCTCTTTCTCCATGCTGGTAAATACTATGAGGAAAAATAAAGCAGGCTAAGAAGAAACAGAGGCTTCATTTGAAGGGATGCACATTTTATTTTTTCTTTAATATTTTATTAAGTTTTGGGGTATTTCATACAACAGTTCTTAATCAAATTTAGCCCTCCTCCCCCATCTGTGCACACACACACACACACACACACACACACACACACACACACAAGATACAACCTCAGTTACATATGGAAGAAAAGAAATGATATGGCCATCATCACCACCACCAGACCTCATACATTCGGTCACATATGTTAAGTCCTTTTAGGTCAAGCGTTTGTATCCAGATATCCTCTAGTGCAAGTTCATCCACTGGAGTCTAGTCAGACCATCTAGAGATCATGAAGAGGATCTTCTGTCCCTCACCCAGCAGTAATCAGTTGCCTACGTGGAGCGAGGGAAATGTACATTTTAGAGCGTACCTGGGAAGAGAACTGGGTCATTTTTACAAAGGCAAAGTATACCAACATAGGATCAGTGAATTCATGAGTAACAAGGAGCCTGGTGCGGAGGGAGGAAAGGGAGGAGGGATGAGATGGATGGTGGGGAGACGGTGAAGAGCAGGGAGTTCACACACAGTCAGAGTTGAGGCTGGAAGCCAATGGAGTGTTGTACATGAGGAAACCCCTCCCACCCCCATGGAGTTTGTACTCCAAAGGGAAACAAACATAATCAACGAGAGACAGGCATAGTTGTGCACACCTACAACCCCACAACTTGGGAGGCAGAGACAAAAGAATCTTGAGTTCAAAGCTAGCCTGAGCTACATTGTCAAACCTTTCCTCCAAACATCAAACCAAATCAAACAAATAAACCACTAAGCAATGGCAAAAATGATGATTAATTAATAAACTAGTAGGCTTCTTCCTGCCTTGAAAGGTCATACAAGTTAATATTTTATAGAATCAGGGGTTCATGGAGCTCCAAACAGATGAGGTTTCCCCAGTGTGTAGAGGAATATTATCCATACAAAGCTATCGGCTACACATGGGCAATTTGTGTGCTAGGTTCTCAGCACGTTGCATATGGGGTAAAGGTATACATATTTAATTATCTACCTTAGATGCAAGATAATATTTGACACTTTAGGGAGCTTCACTAAAAATGATACCGAGCTAATTTTAGGAGGACTGCCTTTTCTCAAAAGAAATACACTAAGCTTGATAAATTTCAAGCATTGGTATTGAAAACTGAAGTTCTAACCTTAGCTGTCAGATAACTATCTCAGGCTGCCATAACAAATACTAGAGAGCCAGGCACATGTGGTGGCACATACCTACAATCCAAATATTTAGGAGAAATCAGGAGGATCAGGAACAGACCTGGGATACATAGGAAGACCCTGTCTTGAAAACCCAAAACCAAATCCCCTAAACAGACAAAAAGAATACTATACTTTGGGATACTAGGATGGTAGCAATTTGATCTCTCACACTTCTGAAGGGAGTCTAATTATAGGAGCCAGCAAGGGCTGGGTCTTGTTAAAGCTCTCTCTTGGCTTACACAAAACCATTTTCTTGCTGTGTATTCACTTTACCTCTCCTTCTGGCCCATACACTGACAGCTCGAACAAGATCTTTGTTGTCTCTTCTTATAAAGGCACTAATTCTATCACTAGGACCCCACCCTTATGACCTCATGCAATCCTAATTTCCTAGAGGTCCATCTCCAAGTACCATCATATTGGAAATGACAGTTTCACCATGTGAACTTGGAGAGAACACAATTCAGTCCAAGGTAGCTGGGAATTACCAATGAAATCATATCTGAAAAGACGGTTCACTTCAGTATTCACCATTGCATATTTATGGGAATTAGTGAAGGAGGCCATGAGAAGAAATGAGCTGGTGCCGCTGGTTTTGAGCTTGATTTTCTTTCATCTTTGTCCTCTTGAATTCCTAGCGTTAATTAAAGGAAAGCCTGGAATCAGAAGCTCCTCCCTTTTCTGCCTCCTAAGTCATGAACTCCCAGTGATGGCCATGGAAGATGAAGGCCTCCTTCCTCCCACAATGGACCCTCAGACTATTTACAGAAGAAAGGATGGCACTAGCCTGCTGGCTAATTTCTTGTATCAGTTCTGAACATTCCACATTCTTTGACCTTATTTCTTTATTTCCAGACAAAGAGGTGACTATCAGACAGTGCTGGGTGAAATAAAAGCAGATTTAAATTCCCACTGCTCTCCAAAACACAGAGATGGAACTAGGTCAGACCACTTGGCCTGAAGCTGTTACCTCTGGATACAGGCTTCAAAGGGCTGTCCTGCCGTCCAAGGTTCTCCAATGTCTTGCAGCCTTGTTGACAGACAGGAAATAGGACTTCCAGACAGGGACCGAGGAGGGTGCAGGAGGACAGAGACAAAGGGTGCAGAGAAGACCGTCCTCTTTTTTCTTGTCTTTTCTTTCTTTTCTTTTCAGCCACGTGAAGGTCAGTTACTTCTTTCTCATTTGGCTAATCCTCCTTTCCATTTGGCAAATACCAGGAGTGTCTCTTTAAACCAAGGAAACAGAGGAGGTACCTTGAGTTCTCTGTCACTCAAAGCAGTGGTGTCTACTGGAAATATCAGCACCTTGCTTTGGTTTGAAGGCACTTATATGTTTTGGGGTTTTTAAATTGTTTTTTTCTTAGAGGCTGGGGGAAGGGGTGTTTGATGGGATAGAGGAGGAAGGTAAGTACCATTTTATCCAAAGCCTGCCTGGAGAATTAGAGGTCCTCAGAAATGCAGATCGTGTTCTGTTCACCTGAGTGAGAGGGAAATAATAAAATCACATTATACAATGCTAAAAATGAGCCAGAGCAATGAATGCAGAACAAAGGTGCTTTGGAATATGCCATCCTAATATTCCTGTCTGCACAGCTTAGTGTTCTTAAATGTGTTTTATGTTTAATGAAAGAAACAATGACTTTCAGTGGAGGGGAAAAATAGACCTTTAAAGATAATCAGGGCCTTAACTACCTACCTTAGGTAGCTGGGAAAAAGCCACTGTACTCTTTATTTTTTAACACTCCTGATATGTAATTTAATGCGGGTCTAATGACAGTCTCAAACATGGGCTTTAATCGAAATTGTTCAAGCTCAGCACTGTGACAGGAACTCACAAGCGCCCAACAATACTGTCCATTTTCTCAGGTTCTGTAACAACAAGGAAAGAAGAAAAAAACCTCTTGAACTTACGTTGCTATTGACGTGTAATATACAATAAAAAACAGTTAAATTTCAATTACCCACAGGTAATTATAATTTTATTGTTTGACTGTACTACAGGGATTTTTGTAATTCCCAAGACTAATAATTTTCTATAATTTTACAGGTTGTCAAATAAACTATTAAAGATTATCTTTGAAAAGGCGTCTGCAATTGTAAGGACATATCATACTGTTCATGTACTGTACTAGTAATTAGAGATTCCTGGATAGTGAGAGATCCGCGCTGGGAACTCGCTACCAGGGAACACATGTCCTCGCAGTGCCTCTCATCTCCCATGGAAGCTTTCAGACTTCTTGGGGGATTCTCTTCACTTCAGCAGGACTTATGTTTAGGTTTTATTAATATTCCCCTAGCAATTCTGAATGGTTTGTCAAGATAAATCTCAACCTCCTGGTGGAGAGTTGTTAAAATCAGAAAGATGGGCCCCACCTATAATTAAGGCGAAAACTCCGGGCAAATGTAAAAGGAGAGGGGTTGATTTGGAGGGAGTAGGGTGTATTGGGAAATTGTGTGCGTGTGTGTGTGTGTGTGTGTGTGTGTGTGTGGGCAGTTATTTCTAGCAGCAGTAGCTATCACCCTGGATGCTATCAAATTAGTCCAAAGCAAGTTTTTTTTCTTAGCCTTTCTCTTTTGTTAGGCAATTTCTTTCTGTAATTCCCATACCTGGTATAGCAAGGACTGGACTTAAAGAGATGAATAAGACCAGCCACATTGAATGGCATGTTGATGTTCCTCCAGGTCAGGAAGGTGCCCATGTGATTTTTTTTTTTTTCATGGAACCTATTGCTCTTCTCCAGATGGGTCAAGTCCACTGTATCTCTCTCTGGTTTATAGTAGATTGAACCCTTGGCTGTGTGTCTCTGTCTTCTCTTCCTGTCAAGTTCCATCTTGCTCTTAAAGACCAGAGGAAAAGAAATACTACCTACTTGGTACAGACAGTCTTCACACCTCTATTTCTATTTAGTATTTTCTCGTCTGTATTCTAGGAGATTCATCTGCATCTCTTTATTACTGGAACATGAGATTCCAGGTCACATGCACTAGAACAAGACCTAGCGCTGATGAGTCAGCTGGAATACTTTCGTTGTCTGAGGAATGGAAGGAATATCTGGGATTGGCTTTGTGGTGGCTAAAGCAGAGGTAAGGAGTATGTTACCTGTGCGGGGAATGGGGAGCAGAAAAAAGGTGGTGATTTAACACCACCCATAAGACATTAAAAGGCAGAATGGAAAGAAGATTTATTAGAAGATAAAGATTTGGAAAAAAAATGGTGCATGTTCTGGTTGGATTATTGTCTACAGACATTGTCTGGAAAGGGCTTAAAAAACAGAATGAAGCTTATCATTAAGAGTCAAATACCATTACCAGGCCTCACCTGGGCCTGGCAATCCAAATATTACATAGCCCTGTCAATATATGCCTCCCTTCACCTATCCCACTTCCCTACAATTCTTCTAAGATTTTTAACAATTTTGTGTCTGCATGTAGGTCTGTGCATGTGAGTGCAGGTGCCTTGGCGTCAAAGGCATCAGATCCCCCCATTGCAGGAGTTAGAGGCAGTTATGAGCCTTCTGACATGGGGGACGGGAACCAAACATATGTCCTCTGCAAGAGCAGTACAGGATCCTAACCTTTGAGACCTCTCTCCTGCCTTGCTCAGGCATTCTTAATGGTAAATGTTGTTAGATTTCTTTCTGGGCCCCAGCTCCTTGTTTGGTAAGTTGTCTTCTCATTAATGCCAAGCATGTATTCTGTGGCACACACAGAGGTCCTGCACACTTTTTCTGGCTCTCCCACAGTTCTATAATCTGTGCCCAAACTGAACCTTGGCATTCTATACTGTACCTATACCCTGTTTGTTACTACCAGAAGGGGGTGGGGGGATAATTCTCTACTAGCGCTCTGAAACTTCTCCCAATTAGCTGCTCCTGAAAATCCAGTGCTGGAAAAGTGAAACTTCAGATTGGGGGGCCTACGTGAGCACAGATGCAACAAGGGGCAGTCACTGGCAGCATTACCCACTTTTCCATTGCTGTGGCCAAAATACCTTAGCAAACAATTAAAATGAAGGTGTATTTTGGCCAGTAGTTTTAGAGAGTTCATTCTGTCACGGAAGGAGGATAAAGGGGAGCAGTTCACATCATAACAGACAGGAAACTAACAGGAAAGAGCAGACCAGAGCCCAGTATATCCTTCAAAGACACACCTCCGGCAGTGGCCTACTTCCTGCAACTAAATCTCACCTCTGAATGTCTTTACAGTCTCCTGAACTTCCGCCACCATCTGCGGATGAAGACGCCAAACACGGACCTGAGAGCAGATAGTCATTGCAACCATAATACTGGCTAATTCTTTCTTGCTAAGAGGTAAATAACTGACAGGAGATTTTGAGAGAAAAACTGATTAGAGAGCAGCAGTTTATTTGGGTGTCTAAGTAGCCTGTGGGTACTGGGAAGAGAAAGCAGGCGACAGCAGGGACTCATCAGCCAGAAAGACGATTCTGAGAACTACACCACACACTTTCCATCTTTGTGCTATGTTCACACTTTAACTGGGAAAGAGGACTTGATCCTGACTTGGTTTTAGACAAAAGGTGAAACAAAGAAAGGTAAGGAAAAAAGTAAGACTCTAATTCCACTCACTTTCAGAGGTTATGAAGCTCGCAGAGGTGTAGAGATGATCATATGAAATAGTTTTCCAAGGACACAGTGACTAGCGTTGAAGTGAGAGGCAAACATGAAATCTCTGGACTTCCAGTCCAGTATCTTTTCTGTTCTTGCTCCTGGTCTTCCTGGTGATGCTTAGGTTGCATGGAATCTGGTGGAGCACACAGAAGCCACATTTCATGATCAAGTATTACAAAGCAGGTAATCTAGGTCAAAAACATTTTTCCTTCACACCAATGCATGTTCTCAGCATAGATTTCACTCCTGTGCAATGCACAATCTTTCTTGACTGCTGTTTGTCCTTGTATAAAGATTCTGGGAGCTTAAAATTCTAAACTGTAGAATTATTAAATAAATAGTCCTTCTGGCAGCATGTCTTACATCCCGATAAGTCATTGTGATAACAGCTTTGTGCCCTGAGCTGAAGGCAATGTCAAGGTCAATTATCTTATTCAAGGCCCCTAATTAAGACTACTTTTTCGAGGTCAGGATAATGTATTACTTTATTTTAATAGGAAGGAGATCAAAGCTCTACCTTAAATTTTCCTGATATAAAGCAGTGCTGGCTTTAACCTGGGTTATATTAACAAGGGTAAAAAACCTATTTTGTAGACTCACCCCCCCACTGCACCCCAAAGATAGATTTAAGCTCAGAGGAAGTATGACAGAGACCACCCAACATCTGCTCTCATTGGGTGTTCTTAATTCTTTTTTGTTTTTAGCTTTTCCAGAAACATGATTTCTATGAAATAAGCTTGCACTAGCAAAACCAGTTTACCCAAAGATGTCCAAATGAGCTACTTAGCATCCTTTTGAAGTCCTGAGTTGATGTTGCTGATTCTGAGGAACAGAATTTGCACACGGCATGGGTGATAGACACCCCCCAGATGGGCTCCATTGGTCAAAACATACTCAGTTTATGTAGTGTCTAAAACCTGAGATGTTCCTGTAATGTCTTGACTTTTAGAATCTGTTGACAAAGCTTCTGAAAGCTCTAGCAGCACAAGCCTATTTTCTGGAGGTAAAGACTGAGAGGAGCTCAGCAGTGACAGCCTCTTTCAGACAGGACAAGCATTTTGCTCCCTGACGCAAGGATTACAAACTGGTAGGTACATTTTGCTTGGCTGGCATGGCCTCTGTGGGGGAATATACATACATACAAACTATATATATATATATGTATATATATATACATATATATATGTATATATATAATACTTTTCTGTAGAATTTAAAACCCTGAAGTGCTATGAGCTTAGCATTCCCCATATCTGTCTAGCTGGCCAGAGTCACTAAATTTTATTACCAGCCTGACACCTGTAAGTTGCCTCCTTGGTATTCTACCCTAAAGCCCTTCAGCTCACCTGAATGTCCCTCATGCCAAAGGAGAGACCACAGTAGACTTTCAACCCCCGTTTCAAGAGTCTCTCTTTGTCCTTTGTTTGAGTTTTTTCCTAACACCTTTACGCTTATTCTGTGGCAAGGCACAAGGAAGAGGTGGGTGTTAATAATCCCCTGTGCTACCTTCTACCTTTTGAGGGATGAACATGGATCTATGCTAACCTCAACATTCTCCGACACCCATGGAATGATTTTGAGGCATGTTCCACAGGTTTCTCAGGGGTTCCCCAGAGCAGTGGAGCCCCATGCCCCACAGCAGTAATCAGCTCATTAACACATACTTTATGGGCTTTTCTCCCTTCTCTAACTTCCCACCGTTCCCTACTTGTGCTTCCAAGCATCACCTCCCAAATAAACTATGTGTGTGCGCCAGGCCTTAGAATCAAGTTGCATCTAGGGGAAACCAACCCAAGCTGATATTTAAATGTTTGCTCCTGTGAAGCTATTCTATTAGGTGTAAACCACAAGATTGGTTGGCCGGCATTTCAAGGGACCCAGAGTTCATGGCACAGAAGGAAAATGTACAGGGATTGTACAGAAAAGACATGAGGTTGATAAAAATAATCAAGTTTGGGGAAAGTATCCTACACAAAAAGATACAACTGACAAGTCAGCCTCTGAGGGCGAGATTAAGCCGAGTAAATTTGACCCAGGCAGATGTCAGTTCAAAATAAGGACATCTTTTTAATCCCCAGAGCACACTAAAGGGGGCTGGACTGCATTTCCCATTTCCGTTCAGAGGTTTAAAGTAAATATATTCCTGTACTTCCCACATGCACTTGTAATCTGCTTCCTAGACACGTTTGTACCGTATCACCAACATGGGGCTACCTACAGGGGAATGTGGCTGTTTAGCAGGCTGACTAGCTTTTCAGATGTTTCTTTTGAGGTTGAGGAAGGGGAAAAGAAAGCGATAAAGCTGACATTTGGGAATGGGAGACGTTTTAAGTTCCCCCACCACTACAGACATAATTTAGCACCCCTATAAAACCTAGGAATGCATCAAATCAAAATACCTTTTTCTCTTCACACCAAGAATCTCTTAAGTGCATGGGAATGCATGAGATCAGGTGAATTATCTATTATCTGAACGATATTTATGATGCCTAAGGTGGGAGGGCATGGATTCCTATCTTCTGCTTGCAGAACTCAGACAGGGTAGTAAGCCAGCAGGGGGAAATCGCTGAACTATTTGGAGAACTAGACCCACCCTGGCAGAGGTTACTGTGAATTCAAGTGTTTTTAACTTCTATCTTCTTCAAAGTGCCAACACATTGTACTAGAAATTGGAAGATTAGAGTATGTCAAAGATTTTAATGCAACTTTGTTAAGAGACAGGATTGGGGGTCTGGAGAGATGGCTCAGCGGTTAGGAGCACTGGCTGCTCTTGCAGTGGACCTGTGTTCAATTCCCAGTATCCACATGGTGGCTTAAAATAATCCTAACTCCAATTCCAGAGGATCTGACACCATTGCATGACATGGGTCAATTTACATAAATGCAGGCAATACACTCATGCACATAAAATAATAAATAAATAAAATATTTTTTAAAGAGGCAGGATAGGAAAGAAGCACTTTGATGTGAGAATCTGGCTGGCTGGGTGGCTGGAGGAGTTATTTAGTGTGCCCCCACCACAAGAAAAGAAAGAAAAGGAAGGAAGGAAGGAAGGAAGAAGGAAAGAATTAGAATGGTTCAGCATGATTGTGTTATCATTAGAGATGATGCGGGAGAAAGTAGACATTACCAGGCTATAATTCAATGAAGCATTTCTGATAACCTATAACCGTAAGCTGAGGGAGTCAGATACTAGCCAATGTACATTTTATCAAAACCTCCTGTGGACAGAATTACAACTCTTATAATTGTCAACAGTAAAAACTAAATGCAAATTTATTAATTACTCCAGGCCCTAAAAGTATTGATGGGACTCCCAAAGTCAAGGTGGTCCATTTTCAGAGCCGCAGGGACTCCACTGGCTACCATGTGCAATATGGCCCAACAACACATTAGTGTGTTCTCACTGAACAGGTGTAGCTCCAAAAGCCCAGATTTGTAAAGTCGAGAATGAACGTGGTGAGTCTCTGAGTCTAGATACAGCATACTGCAGAGCACCGCTTGTACCCCTGTTCCACCATCAAAGGCTCCTTAGGATCACATGATCACTAGGACAATTATCCACCATCCTGAACTATGCCCCCCTCAGCATGTAGCAAGGTGCTAGCTTCAAGCCTGGCCCTCCAGTGGGGGGGCCCCAACCACGCACTTTTTAAATGACATGCTTCCCATTCTCTTACTTTTGTCAGCTGAGTTCACTGCGATTTTTTTTTGGGATGATACTAATTCCGCCAGAGATAATTAAAGAACACGGAAGTCTGCTTTTGTGTTCATGCCTTTGGGATGTACTGATTTAGCTTCGGAAGGAAAATGAATTTCACTGAATGAAAGAATCGAGAAGACACTATTTTAAAGGAGAAATCAGTGCGGTGTTAAATTGTGGAATAATCTCTCGAAGAAAATCTTATTGTAATCCCTGTGGTATGGTCATTTATCACTTCCTGTCTTTTCCGCCCAGCCAATCAGCCAAGGAAATGGGTCCAGGTCTGAGAAAAGAAACTAACTTTAATCGCCAAATTTTCTAAACTGGTGAGGATGGGTTTGAAGGGTGTCACTCTGAATCTTTAAAGCTGAAGTAATGTTGCACGTTTAACATATTTCACAAAGAAATATATAAAATAATAATATTATTATTATCCAACAGCCCAACCAGCTTTGGCAATGATATCTTGCACGAAAATTTCTGATTAAAGCCAAAAATGTTAGTGACGATTAAAAGATATTCCACGTGGTATTGGCAGTTTGTTTGGGAGAGTTTAGAAGAGGAAAAGTGCTAGAAACTATCACCATTATACGGTGATTTAGTGGGTGAAAAATCACGACCTAGCACTCTATCAATATATGCATCATGTTGGAAATGTCTGCCTCTTTTGTATATCTACTGGGATCCAAGAATATCATGAGGAATATAATTAGTTACTCATAAATATTTAGGATGATTTTTTAGATTATTAATTAGATATCAGAAAATTTGTTCCCTTACCTGCTAAAAGCTTTCATGAAGGACTTAAATTTTTTTCCTTTAGGATTTTATACAGTTATTTTGCAGGAGTGCTTACCTTCAACAGTGAATGTGGCTTGAGGAAAGAATTCATGAAGCATTGGAAAGCAGTTCTTCAATGTTGTGCTGGGCTACCATAGGATTGGTAGCCTGCCCAACAGACTAGATATGATGATGTTTGACAGAGGTATTGCTATTGCAAGTACTCTATAATACCAATGAGTTGCAGAGAGTATGCAGGTCTGAGAGAGAAGATGAAATTAACATGTAGACTGAGAGACTTCAGAGAAAAGTCAATTATCTTCTCAGTGACTAGGGTACTTTGCATACACAAATTAAATATTATAAGTAACTGAGAATTAATTTTATACTGGAATCAATTCTGAGTATTGTACTCTCACACATACCTGTTAAATTAGCAAGATATTGTTCATAAGTAAAAATTAATGAAAATGGCTATTTCCCTAAGATGAAAGCTCATGCAGAATAAAGTCATGAAGGAAGATAAAGTCTGTAAAGGAGAGGAAGAAGAAATTACTTATAATTTTAATGCTATGGAGACCACAGCCATACATGGTGGTGCACACCTGTAACGTAAGCACTTAGGAGCCCGAGTCAGGATCATGAGTTTGGGCCAATTTGGTCATGTAATGAGACAATGTCTCAAAAAGTATACACACACATACACACAGGAGGCCCTGTATTTGCTGCTATATCAGCCCCCTCAGAATTTATGTTAAACCCTAATCCTCAAGGTGAAGGTATTAGAAGGTGGGAACTTTGGAAGGTGGTTAAGTCATGAGAATGGAGCACCCGTAAATGGGATTAGTGCCCTTCCAGAAGAGGCCTGACAGGGAACCCTACTTCTTTTACCACATTAAGATACAACCAGGCTTAGTCTGTGACTCACAAAGCACATTCTTGCAAGAACTCAAATGTGCCAGCATCTTGATCTTGAACTTCTAGCTTCTAATACCGTGGAAATAAATTTCTATCGCTTAAGTCACTTCCTTTATTGTTGTTACAGAATCTCAACTGGATGAAGACACCTGCTTGAGAGAGAGAAATCACCAAAAACAAGGAAAAAGTAGTCAAATGTTCCTTTTATATAATCGTTGGTACTACTATATTTTAAAATGCCCCATTATCCATGAATAAATTTGAAACATAGATCATGTATTGGTATATTGATTATGTGAATTGAAAACTTAGTTTCATTGTTTCTGAATGAGCCTTCCTCATCACCTTCCCCAGTCATCCCACTGAAATCAGATTAGCATCTGATTTTAATTTTCATTGTTTTCTTATTTTAAAAACATAATTTTAATCCATATGTACACATCTCAAAATACTACATATTAATTTATTTTTTTTAAAGGTTATTTTTATGTTATGTGTATGCATGTTTTTGCTTGTATTTTGTGTATGTGTACCCCATGCATACCTGGTGCCTTCAGAGGTCAGAAGAGAGCATCGGATCCCCTGGGAATGGAGTTGCAGATGATTGTTAGCCTCCATGTGGATGCCGGAAACAGACCCTGGGTGATCTGCAAGAGCAGTCAGTGTGCTTAACCACGGAGTCCCATATTACTCTTTCTTGATTTAAAATTTATGAAAATGGTAACTCTTATGATGTGATTATGTCTATAAATAAGCTAAGATTAATTCCTTTCCTAGGTGGAGCTATTTTTTTTTATTGTAGTAAAATGCTCCACTGTGTCTATATACATACACACACATATATATGTATATACATATATCTAAATATATATGTTATTTATATATCTTATTAGTCTGCTAGGGCTGCCCTAATAAAATACCACAGATTACGTGGTTTAAGCAACAGAAATTTACTTTTTCAGAGTTCTGAAATTTGCATGTGCAATATGAAAGTGCAGACAGGACTGCTGTCTGGAGTGGCCCAAGTGTCTCTAGCTTGCCAATGCCTTATTTCTCACTGTGCCCTTCTGTGGCCTTTCTTCCTGCTTATCCTGGATGTCCCTTCCTCTTCTCCTAAGAATGCTGATCCTATTGCATGAGACTTCTATCCTTAACTTTACTTTCCTAAAGCACTATATCCAAACAAGGTCACAGTGGGCATAACTTCAACAATTAGATTTTTGTAGTTAGAAGTCAGTCCATAGTAAGTAGCAAACTAGGATTTTTCCCTAGTTTTTGCTCTGATGCTTCCTCCTTCTGTGAAAATACCTGTATATATTTCCTGACTTTCGTGTCAAGATTTTTCTAATTCATGTAACTGCCATGGAACTATTGAAATAGAAAGCATGAACCAGATCAAATATAGGAAGTGGCACAAATCATTTCACAACATGGTTGTGTTAGTTTACATGATAAACCAATATTGTATTGAGGACTTTAATATTATTTCTGTACATACAAAATACTTGATCATGTTTAATTTGTGCTTTCTCAATTTATATTATGTGTTCTGTAAAATTTCTATTTTATCATATTTCTCTTTTTTTATGGGAACTTGTGTGTTTTCAATGCCCTGTTAGTAAACATTTTATGTGTATTTTGAATATAAATTCTTTGGTGACTATTATATTGCAAAAATCTTGTAATTTGTATCTTGTTATTTTCGTGGACTAACGTTTTAAATTTTAATGGTGTCAAATTAACTGGTTCGCTAAGTGATTATTTTTATGTCTTGATCAAGAATTCTCTTCTGTTCTAAGGTCATCAAGATATTTTCTGTGGACAGTGTCCATTAAAGCCTTTATTTCAACATCATTGTAAACAAGAAAAACACCAGGTTTTAAACTTTTCAAAATCCTGCGCCATTTGTGTCCCAACTATTTTAAGTGAAGCATAAGCATTAGTGATTTGGAAAAAAAGTTGTTTTAGGCTTAACATGGTGGTACACAGCTATAGATCCAGCGTGCAGGAGGCTGAGGCCCACCTTAGCTACTTAGTGAGACACTATCTCAACAATAGCAATGATGTTCTTCTAACCAATTTTAATAACATTTTGCAAGGAAATATTCTGATAAATGGGATGTGGTCCTTTTTCTCAAGATGCTTAAAGTCTCTGAGTTAGAAAAGCATCTGAGTATACTTATGATACTGGCTCTTATGAATAGTTATGAAGATGGACTTTGAGATTTCAGACACCTTTTAAAATTTAAAGCTAAACTTTATTGGATTTTGACTGTATGCAAGAATAACCTCGCTTATTCCTCTGCAAACCTCATGACATTGCTCTTGCACTGCTGTACTTAAAAACAGCAAAACCAAGTGGAAATTCAGATAGATGCCTTCACTCACTCTAAGAACTCAGGGAGGAGGGCTTGTGTTGAGATTAGAGTTGGAGTTGCTTGACCTTAGAAGGTCTTCCACAGCAGCCACCATCTTCTCTTCTTCCTCCTGTTCTTCATCCTCGTCTTCAGCTGAGGACAGAGTTGGAACAGGGTCAGAAATCAGAAGAGTGCTAACTCAGACCTGGCATTGAGAAGAGGTCTTTTAAGACAAGACAATTTTAGAGGTCAGGAAAGAGGCTTTAGGAGGACTATCACTGAGGAGACGCTAGCCTGGTGCTGGGCCCCCACCCTCTCCCAAGTCTGTCTTTTCTAGTACTCTCCTGTCTCCTTCACCCTGTTCTCCAGACTCCTGGTCAGGCTCAGTACAAGCCTGCTTTTAGCGCAGTGCCCTGGCTTCAGGCTTTCCACGGTGGTGCCCGTCCCTCGACCTAGAATACACCCTCGATCTCATTTCTTAGGTCTGAATGTAAGCATCACTCATTGCAGAGACCTTTCCTAATCATCTTGCCTGAACCAGCTCCTCTGCCTCTCTGTTCTTTCTCTGCTTACCTTACTACTTTCCACCACCTGTTAGATCACTAGTTCCTCATTTGTCATTCACTGAACAAGAAGTGTGGAAGGCGCTTGTCTATACCACAGCATCAGCGCCCAGATGTCCACCTGTCTGTAGCATACAGTGCGTAAACTTTTGCTGAATAAATGACAAATGAGTGCGTGAATAAATGACGGCATGAAGCTCTCCTTAGACACTTTACAGCTTGAGCCTGTAGTTTTATAACCAAGACAAGATAAACGAGTAGGGAAAACAATTATGAAGTTTGTATAATAGATGCTAGTGGTAGGCAGTCAAGTGGCTGAGAACCTGATTTCCAGTGCTGGGTTCAAATCAAATGACTATCAGGACTCATGTCTCAGCATTACATCTTCTTAGCTGGCTAACCTTGTGTGTGGCACTGTGACTTTACTCTCATGTTGTCTGTAAAATGGGATGATTATTATCATCTGGTTCCTAGGACTATTGCAGAGTTTAAGTAACATGCTGTATTGATTCAATGATTTGGAAGTAAGGCGTTCTGGGAAGTGTGAATGGAAACTGAAGGAAGAAATGAATCAAGAGACATTGACAGATAGGATGAAGGCCTGAGGAGCGGGTCAAAATTAAATGCTTGGAAATGTTTCCCATTTCTCCTTTGTCTGATTAGAGATGCCAGTATACAGGTTAAACATCCAATCCAGCATCCAGATAAGAGATTCCACTGTGAGTGTATCAGAAGAAGCAAGCGCAAAGCAGCGAAGTACTTACCAAGTGAGCTTTGTTTTGAAGTGTTTGAAGCACCCACTCATTTCACATCAAACATCCAACCCAGGGCCTGGAGAGAAGATTCAGCAGTCAAGAACACTGGCTGTTCTTGCCGAAGACCCGGGTTCGAATCCCAGCACCCACATGACAGCTAACAACCGTCTGTAACTCCAGTTCCAGGGGATCCGACAGCCTCTTCTGTCCTCCGCGGGCATTGCACGACACAGGTACACTTACCTACATGCAGGCAATGCACACAGACACATAAAATAAAAATAATACAAAAAAGTCTCACCCGGAATGGAAATACACATTAAACTTTAAAAAGTTATTTTCTTAATTCTAAAAGAAGATTGCAGTAGAAATTCCTTAACTCCCTTCACTTTGTACTTGAAATATAGTTTCTTTAACCTGCGGTATTATTCAATCTCTCTAAATCTTACTCCAACAAATGTTTCATGAATTCTCCAGAATTCCATCAAAAAGCTCAAAGCTTAGTAGATCAAAATGTGCCTGTCCACCATGTTTCACTGTGTTGAGGAATTGAAAAAGTATTCTCGAGTTCCGTATAGATCCTGAGACTTGATTCTAAATGTATGGTATGACAGAATGAAACAGGTGTCGAAGGACCCTGAAGGGAATGTGACCAACTCTCTGCTCTACAAGCAAGAGGGCTCTATTTTTTACCAGCCTCAGTTTTAACCACACACATCTGAACAAACACCATGTTCACAACCAAAGAGAAAACAGGGTAGTCAGAAAGCTGTAATAAATGTCTATAAGTGGGCTAGAAAATTAGAAAATGGCTCCTGCCAGGACTTACATAAATTTTGGAGGAAATGCATTCTTTGCTGGTATGCTTTATCATAGGGATTACAAACATTTATTAAGTGTATTAAAATAGTCAGAATGTTAAATGCTTCCTCCAGTGGTGAAATTTCACATTGCTAGAGTAGAAGATGGGGATGTTCTGATATGGTGTTTATTAAAGTGACTACATTTTATTAGTCTGTCAACTACAATAAATGAGCAGGTATCTTTCAAACAAGATCTATTGTAGGATAAAAGAGATTTGGGGGAGGGCAGCATCTCACAGTGTGAATGTGGCTTTGACTATACAAGAGTTTGCACCTCAGCATTATCTAAATGATGCTGGCATGGGGTTTTTGTTTCATTTGTCTTGCTTTGTTTGGGGGGAGTTGTTTTTACTTTTTTCTTTTTCTTTTTTTCCTTTTTGCTGTTGTTTTCATGCCAGGGTTGTTGAATTTTTGTCATCTAATGAAAACCAAAAGCAAAACTTGCTGATTCTCATGTAAGGCTGACCTAAAAGTATGTGAGTTATCAGTCTTCTGTGGTTTCTCAGTTGTAAGTGCCAAACATTTCCAAGGGGAGATGCTGAGTGGACTCCAAACATACAGAAGAAAGGAGCTAGTTGTCCATCCTCACTCTACAGGATGATAGAGATACAACCATAACACATCAGCACTGCGTGGCACTAAGTTGAAGGGTGATGGGATGAGCTGGGCAGATTAGCTCTCTAAGCGGCTTTGGGGTCCCGAGAGCCACTGACCTACTAAAGATATTATACCATCATCCAGGATGGAAGAAAGATCCTTTTCCCTCCTAAGACACTATTCTGTGTACATCAGAACAGTTTCTTGAATGATCCTAGGAAAATGCTGATCATACTGAAAAGATCCCAGCCAGCTGAAATATGAAGTAGACAGAGAGAAACTGGGAGGAGGAAAGCCTGTCAGGAAGCCAAGTAACTTCTTGGAGAGAATTCTTCAGTAGCTGTCAGGCTTCAGCAGGTTTGGAATGGTGGTTGATTGTGCTTATTGGTCTAGAAGCATCCATAAAAGCCAGACCCAAGGGCCTGTGCTGTAACTCTATGGAAAGCTGGCATAATCAGCACTCTGTATAACGAATTTGTTGCAGATTAACTAACTGAGCAGATATTTGTGACCATTTTACATGAATTTCTAATCTAGAGACTGGAAATCATAGGGTCAAACCAGCGACTCGGGCTTTTCCTCAGAGATCTAACTTTCTAGTATTTACATATCAAATTGCGTATTGCAGTTTAGGGGAGGAAGGGAATGTGCTCAAGACAAAATAAAAAAGGCCATGGGGAGAGAATGACAGAGAGGATCCTTTCATGTTCCCAGGAAGGACCGTTGCATGAAGTGATCCTGGAGGTTCTGAGGGTTTGGTAGAGGAGCATCTCCAACAGAAGCGACAGTAGAGCAAAGACCTTGGGTATGAGTTACATGTGGGACATTGCTGCTTTCTCCAGCCTTCTTCACATCTTCCAGACAGTAGATGAAGTGTCTGTGAGATGTTAGACGTGCCTGGTCACTGCAGCTTTGGTTATCTCCTTTGATCTAGTTTCTGGCATGGGTATAGGTGATCTTTAGCTCCTCAAATCTGACAGTGAAAACACCACCTTAGCTGTTTGCAAGAACTGTCCGTTCTAAGAACCTGATGGTTAAATGGACAGAAATACAAACTTCTGTTGGAACCCTGAAATGATTAGAACAAATGTTTCTTGTACAAAAGTAGGATGAGTGGACCAGCTCTCTGGAAAGCCCTTCTTTCCTGTCTTCCTTCCTTCCTTCCTTCCTTCCTTCCTTCCTTCCTTCCTTCCTTCCTTCCTTCCTTCCTTCCTCCCTCCCTTCCCTAATTTATTCCTGAGCATTATCTATCTATAAATGTGATACAGTTGGCATAGAGAACACCGTAAGTATGCTGAGCACCGGCAATACATTAGTGTTTAGGCACAGGGTGCTTGCATTTAGATGCCTTAGTTTGGACTCTGTGTTCCAATTTCAGTTGGCTTTGTGTGACTTATAAATTCCTCAGTTATCATGGTATAACAACACCCTGCTTTATAGAACGTTTAAAGGAAATAAATGAAGTGATTCCCATGGTTTAATAAAGTGCTTGGAGCTAGAGAGATGGCTCAGTCAGCAACATGCCTGCCATGCACACCTAAGAACCCAAGTCTAGAGTCCTAGCACCTCTGCAAAAGCCAGGGGCAAAGGCACAGATATGTGACCCAAGTGCTGAGGAGTGTTTAATCTCCTCCAAGATAAGATCTTTCATCAACAGAATGTTTTCAGAGGAGGTGAGACATTTCATGTGTTAAACTCAGACAGTAAACTATTGAATAGTTTCAGGAAGTCCCTGTAATTGACTAAGTTCACTAGCCCCATCCCTCCCTAAGCATACTGAGACGCCCTCAGAAAAGCTGAGCTTCCTGAAGACACTCTCAAACCTACTGTGCAATGTGTTCCACATTTCCTGCTTTTGTGAACTGTCACCCAAGCTGGGGTGGGCTTCTGCTGATGCAGCTGCCAGTGAGTCATTTCTGGTCCTGTAAGTAACCCCAATAATACTTGTTGGTTCACCAAGTTGGACTTCAGTGGTATACTTACTCTGGTCAGTTGTTGGTTGTCTATCTGAGATGAGTAAATGTTTGTTCATCTCCCAGGAATAGTGTTACACAACAGTGAGGCAGAGACAGGTGGATCCTTGGAGTTCATTGCCCAGTCAGCTTAGCTAGACTGATAAGCTCCAGGTTCAGTTGAGAGACAGTGGCTCTAAAAATGAGGTGGAGAGCAAGGACACCCAAAGTTGACCTCTGGCTTCCATATGGTCACCTTACACACAGTGCACATACCCATAGAAACATATACAGACACACACATATGTAAATAAGTAAAATATCTAAAACAAAGGAAATATTTTATACATGCTAGTGCAAGCAGAATCAGCAGAGATTCCAGAGGGTCCTAGTACAGTCTGAAGACTAAAGCAGCATAAAAAGATATTAAAAATGAAGGGGCGATGGAGAGAGAAGAAGACGCAGGCTTTGGATCTAACTGTAGTCTCTACTAGCTGAAAATCAAGACACTTTTATACAACTGACGAAACCAAGGTATCTATAGAGTCCTTGCTCATCTTTAGGAAGTTCAAACCAACACAGAAACAATGCTTATTTAGGACCCAATTGTTTGTGACCCTGAGCTTAACCATCTTACACTCCTTCCTTAATTCTTAACAATACACCTCATGAAATCAATGTTTACCTACAAAAGGAAGTGACAGGCTGATGGGAAGAGTGGCTCAGTGATAGAGCTAGCCTAGCATGCCTCTAACTACAATCAAGAAAAAAAGAGGAAATTCTTTGAGATAAGATAAATAAGTGAAACCAGCTCATATTTTCACATCTTCCTTAATTTTTAAATAAAAATTTAAATAAAAATCTAAGTATTTTGTCAGGCATGGTGGTACATGTCTTTAATCCCAGCACTTGGGAGGCAGAGGCAGGCAGATCTCTGTGAGATCGAGGCCAGCCTGGTCTACATAGTGAGTTCCAGGACTGGTGTTAGGGAGACTCTGTCAAAAAAAAAAGAATTCGGTGTTTTATTCTGAGATTACAATAGAGTCACATGCAGTTGTATGAAAGAATACAGAGACATCCTGTGAACTCCTTCCTGGGTACGACATCTTACAAACAGTAGTTCAGTTTGATCACCAGGACGCTGCCATCAAGCAAGCAAGAGACCATATTCCTATGACAGGATCCTTCCTGTTGCCCTTTTGTGATCACACTTGCTTCCCTCCCGCTCCGTCTGCTATGCAGTCCCCCAGCCCCACACATCTGTTCTCCATTTCTATCATTTTGAACTCACTCAGAAGGGATATTGGGGTGATGTATACCAATAGTCCACTCATCTCTGTTGCCCAGCATATTTCCATGGTGCATTAATTGTTTTGCCATTGTAACAAAATATCTGACAGAAGCAACTGAAGGAAGGATTTATGTTGGCTCACAGTTCGAGGGGACAGTCCTTCACGGTGGACAAAGCAAGAGCTTGAGGCAGCCAGTCCCATTGCATCTGCCATCAGAAAGCAGAGAGGGATGTAAGCCAGCGCTCAGGTCACTTTCTTATCTTATTCATTCCAGTCTTTCATCACATCACCCACTGATGAAGCTATCTATTGTTGAGGTGGGTCTTCCCATTGCCATTAAGCTAATCTAAATAAACCCTCCCAGGGAGGCCCAGTGGCTTGTTTCCTAGCTGATTTTAAATCCTGATAAGTTGACAATATTAACTGTAAAGCATACTAAGGATACAATACAGTTTTTAAAAAAAATCTTTTCTTTCTTTTCAGTGTATATTTTAATAGAATTTTTGTGGCTTTCATACAATACATTTTAATCATATTTCAACCTCCCCATCTATATACCCCATAGCCCATCCACAGGACTTCATGCATTCTGTCTTATATGTTAAAGCCTATTGAACCAAGTTTGTATACCCAGATGCCTCGGGAAATGAGTTCATCTACTGGAGGCTTCTTAGCTAAATTAGTGTCACTCCCTTAAAGAAGACCAATTTGGGGCTGGAGAGATGGCTTAGTGGTTAAGAGCACTGGCTGTTCTTACAGAAGACCCAGGTTCAATTCCCAACACCCACATGGCAGCTAACAATCATCGGTAACTCCAGTTCTAGAGCATCGGACACCTTCTGACCTCTTCTGGCACTGTACAGCATAGGTACACTTATATACATGAAGGCAATATATGCATCCACATAAAATAAAAATAAATGAATCAAAATAAAATAAAATAAAATAATAATATAAAAGACCAGCCCTTCCTCACCAAGCAGTGATCAGTTACCAATAGTTCATTGGCTAAGGTTGGGGCCTGCTGCTCATTTCCACAGTTCTATGCTGGTTTTTATCTGATTGAGTTTGCATGGGTCGTGTGCATGCTGACACCATTGCTGTAGGCTCATATGAGCAGGGTCCCAGGAGCTGGTGGGACTCTTTCCTTGTGGTCTTGTACCTCCCTTGGCTCTTAGAATCTTTCTGTTCTGTCTTCCACAATTAAACTTTGCTTAATCTTTAAACCTTGTTATAAATCAGATTCCTGACTATTATAACATAGGAAACCACTGAATCATATATGTAATCATCATTAAGTCACTTAAGGGCAACCCTCTTCAGAGGCCTGAGTCCCTGTTTGGGGTGTGGACTGTCCTTTTCTTAGGCATCTCCCCTTCTCAGTGCCCACATTTCTATCTGAAGTATGTACAATTCTTCGTTAATATGTAACAAACTCACCAACTTTGCTTCACCTTGGCTTGTCCTGAAACTCCTTTCTGCATCACAGTCAAGGCTCTAGCTTTAACTGAGTGGAGTTCTCTGAAAGTATACTCTTCAGACTGCTGAAGGCAGTGTTGCCTGCATCTCCCCATCACCACTGACAGGACCAGCAGCATCACCATCATCTCAAAGCTTATTAGAAATACAAAATTTAAGGCTCTTCCTTTAACCTAATGGTTAAAAATCCATATTTAACAAGGATTTTGGTAAATGCACATGAGATTTGAAATTTGATGGTAGAGTTCAGTCTACATGGGAAGTGACACGTTTAAGTATGAAACTGCCTTCCCATCTTCTTGGGACTAGGTAAGAGGGAGAATAAATGGAACTCCATTTTTCCCTCCCTAACTCCCCCAGATCCATAGGACACTCGGGATGAGGATTATTTACCTTACTTGATACAAAGGGGAAAAAATAAAATATTTGCTGCCCAATGTGGTATTATTTATATGACCTCTTTCTAGGGGTTTGCTAGGAAAAGAATGAGTCCATGAGTTTAAAAAGAATACATTTAAAAATAAATAATATGGGTTTGTAAAAGTTGAGCAAATGTTTCAATATTAATAAACAAATTACAAAAGCTGATTACTTACATTAAAACAAAGTAAAAATGTAATGGTCCTGTATCCTATGTGGTCATGTATTCTGAACTAGTATCGTTCTTTCTAAACTTAGCATCTGTGCATTGCCAAATTTAAATCCAGACTTTATTCACTTCCAAGTAGGAGATTAGGGGTAAGTAATATATGTTGTGAGGTTAAATATGTCCATCCATTATTTTAATGGCAAAGCAGAAAGCCCAATATTAAATGTGCCATAGGCTGTTGCAGCCATTTTGGATTTTTCCAAGGGAAGCTCTGATCTCTTCTTCCTCTCTAAATATACTACTGCATGAAAAAGTTGAGAAGGGCCAAGGCTGGTGGCACATACCTTTAATCTCTGCCCTTGGGAGGTAAAGGCAGCAAGATCTCTGTGAGTACAAGTTCAAGGCCAGCCTGGACTACATGGGAGGGTTCTAGGCCAGATAGAGTCACATGGTGAGACCCTGTCTCAGAAAAAAAAGCAAAGGAACACGAAAGCTGGGGAATGTGAAGGGTCTGCAGGTGGCCTGGCTTGTCCTCTGCTGACTTACATTCTTATCTGGGAATCACATGTATTATGAGACCCCCCCAAAGAACTCCCTCCCATTGGTCATTTTCAGAGACAATCAAGGGAATGAGCTCTCAGATGCTCATTCTGGAGTAATTTTTTTCTCATCTACACTCTTAGTTATCTGTGCAGGGACCATTAGTAGACTTCTTTATGTCAGCTCAGATAGTGACTAGAATCCAAGCACCTCATTCCTAGGCCACCACAGAGGTAGTCCTGGTTCCCCTCTAGTCACAGGGATCTAAGTAGAAAGCTGATTTGTTGTTTTGCATTCCTTCCTTCTTTCAGCCTGGATCACAGGGAATGCTTGGAGCAGCTGCGGCGAGCACCAAGATGCCAGTAAGCCACAATCCTGGTTCTAGATGACCCTTTACTATACTTCTTGCTAACAAGTGCCTTCCTACCAGGCATTATTCTAAGCACTATAACTTCTAAAGGCATGCTTCAGAATGGCTGATCTCCTGCCTAAATTTCATTCATTTTCTAACCATAAGACATCAGAAAGCCTGTCTCTCATAATCTAATAAAATGAGAAGTCTGCTTGTGTGAAATATTACTACATTATTGAAATTTTCTTGTGTTTAATTTCTTTACTGTCAAAAGCAATGTCAATCTCAATGTGAGACTTTGTGTGGACTCTGGGTTCATGCCTCCCTTTACACTATGTGATCTTGTCATAGGACAGAAACATGAAGAAGAGAATAGCTCCTATCCACAAATGCCCCCGAAGAAGACTTTTACAGATTCTTAGATGGCTAAGAAAAATTATGGGTCTGCAGAAAGTTCAGCAAAGAAAGCAGTGAACACAAATGAACACAATCGTATTTGTCAAGATATGTTGAGTGAATGAGATACACTCAGTGCAATCTTTGAAAAAGTTAAGTGTGTGTGTGTGTGTGTGTGTATGTGTGTGTATGTGTGTGCTCATGAACAGGTACATGTACATACGGGGGGGGAGCTTTGTCAAAACTACTGCAGTCCATATAGAATAGGTCTGATTTTTTTTCCACTTGTGGCATAAAGGGATGGGAGGGATGGAGGAAAAGATGGGAAAAGGGACTTAAAGAAAGAAAGAAGGAACTAGAACAGAAGGTTTCACTATACCTCTTCATGCACACTGTGTTCCTGTCTGTCCTGCTCCTCCATCTGCATCCCCATTCCCCTGATCCATTCCTGCTGGTCCCTTTCATCCTCTCAACAGCTCTCCTCTTCTCGTATTTAGTCCCACAGTTGCTAAATGACTAATGTAGGATCCAAACCTAGGACTAGGGTCTCCAGATCTCAGAAATTCATACAACTCCTTCCTATACATCCCAGCCCCATACACGAGGCTGCAAGTGACCACACATGGGGCTTTCTCTGGCCATACATGGGGCTGCAACTGAATGTGAGAACAGGAAAAGGGTTCTGATCCTACAACAAAAAAAATTAAATCAGAATTAAAGATGAACTGAGTCTAAGTTGTTTCTGGCATCACTTATGTTGCCTCACATGACTTCACAGAAGCCGTGGTTCTGAACATACAACACACATACTTTGTCCTATACATGCTTTCCGGACAAGCGACACCAGTGAACATTGCCTGACGCGCCTTGGTTCAGATTCCAGGCTATCCTAAACATGAAGCACAGTGTTTTTACTCTACAAAGTTTTCTGCTCATAGAAACATAATGGTTTAATTACAGAAAACAAACTTTTAATATTTTCCTACTGTCCTTCCTCAGATTTTAATTAGCATATTAGTATGTCTTTTTTATTTTACTTATTTATTTATTTTATTTATTTAATAACCATATAATTAGAAGAGGCATTTCATTACAACAGCATTGACATATTCAATAACAATTTCCAGAGCTAAGATGCTT
>NW_008346414.1:1253864-1258717 GCF_000622305.1 Nannospalax galili
TCTGATTATTACTAGTCATAATTGGCTGCACTTGGATCCTTGGTGCCTGTGTATGTCTATGAAGTCATCAGGTAGATTCCAGTGGTATCACCTCTACCAATTAGCATGACTTAAATTTCTATGCTTCCTCCTCAAATATAATACATTTTTAAAAATTTGTTGATTTGTGTGTGCGTGTATATCACATAGAACATCCCAAAACATCTTATTCGACTATACACCCACTTCCCAGATGGCACCTTCCCATAGCCTCCCCCCCCACACTTATACTCTGATATCCCTGCTACTGTCTGCTGTGTTTTCGGTGCCCCAGCCAATCCCAATCACTTACCCTTCTGGTGAATCTAGTCAGCCTATCTAGAGGTCTTTGTTTTATGGGGGTCAGCTGTTCTTCATCTAGTGGTAATCGATTGTCAATATTCCTTTGGATAACATTGATTGGGGTCTGCTGTTTATTTTCCCAGTTCTCTGCTGGGTTACTATCTGGGAGTCCCTTTGGCCACCCTGTCCAACAGCTCAAAAGAAGATATTTCCTATCTGGCATTGTTGCTTGTTATGTAGCCTTTAGCTATGCTTTCTTAAATTTTTCATAATCCCTTTAATCTTTGGTTATACTTTCCTTTTGGGTGTTTGGGCCATACAGTTGGTCCAGATAAACCAATTTGTTTTTACTTTTAAGGTAATTTGAGGATCTGTTCCTCAGGGCTCACATGGACTTGGGAGAAGGCCCTGGCTCCTTTCTTTTACCAGTTCCACCTATGTGAAGATAAGTCAAAGGTCTTGCTTGAACATGGTTGGCTTCGCTTGGAAGCATGGAGGAAATAATTCCTGTGTTGACCCTCCCCTCTTTGTAGACTGGACACTGGTTCAAGTCCATCTGATGGGGTCTCCTCAGCATCCTTGATCAAAAGGAGGAACTAGTCGACCTAGGAGGGCAAGGAGCAAAATGTATCCTTTATGTTCCTCTGACCAAATTACTATAGACCTTAAAGTATGTCTGTTAAACACCCAAGAAGGTTGGTTCCACGAGTCTGGTATTTTTAGTTATTGTGTGTTATGTAGATAAATCTTGGGCGAAGACCAGTTGTTCTCAGATAAACCTTATGTAGACATATATTTCTTGATCTGCTGTGTATAATTTGTCAGTAGGTTGTAGGAGTAATATGGTTCTCTCTGGTTTTCAAAACTAGCTAGGCATTGTTTATTTCTCACATTGTCTCACCCCTCCATCATGGTTTTCCCACTTAAGGTGCCCCCATTTCCCCCCTTTATTAGTATGTCTTTGGGTTGATTTGTGCCAGAAAGTTTGCTTTTAAAATATTTTATTCATTTTTACGTGTGTGAGTATATTGCCTGAGTGCATGTAAGTGCACTCATGTCGTACAATGCCCATGGAGGTCAAAAAGAGGGCATCAGATTTCCATGGAGCAGCAGTTAAGGATGGTGTGGGCCACCATGTCGGTGCTGGGAATCAAACCTGGGTCCTCTGAAAGAGAGAAGTCGATGCTCTTATCTGCTGAACCATCTCTTAAGTCTAGGGAATGCTTGATTTTGAAAATTGCTGTTTGAGTTGCTGACTTGAGTTTCATTTAAATAAAAAAAATCAATCATCAAATGGCTTGGGATTTGGTCAGAATTTCCAACAATTTCTGATGTCTTCAACATGCTTATGCCATGTTGTTCTAAGTATTCATGCAAGGTAGTCTTGCTGGTCCTGACCACTATGAGTCAAAGTATCAGCCAACTGTGACAACTGAGGAAGATAACCTCTGTTCTGCAGTAGCAAATATTCATCCAAGATTTGATCTTCAGATGAAAGTAAGCGAACACTTCCCTCTCATTAGAGTACAAATTTGCGTTTATCTTTAACAAATGGCAAAATAATTATTTTTAAACCAAATAATCATTTTTAAAGAAAACATTTATGATTTATATCAGTCATTTGTCTTTTTTTGAAACAAGGTCTCCCCATAGCCCCAGTTGGTCTGGGATTCACTATATAAATCCGGCTGACCTTGATTTCACAGGTATTTGCCTGCCTCTGCCTCCTGAGTGCTGGGATTAAAGGTGTGTGCCATCATACCCAACTCGGGATTTTCTTTATATACATATTTTTATATGTAAGTACTCAGGTGCCATAAAACTTCTAGGGTGAAAAGCCGCCATAGATGGAAAATGTTTAAAACTTTGCTTTAAACAACCCCAGTTAGGCTACTACTCAGGAATCTCTGAAACTGGTCATTAAACATGTATTCATTGAATAACAACAGAAGGCTCTGAAAACACACCAGTGAGGGAGGAAGGATAGAAACACTGCCTTGATGAGCATAGCTACGGAGCGTGTATACTAGGTACAGGGTATAGGACCTGACACTGCTGTTTGGGCTTAATATTAACTCTTCATACAGGACGGTTGAGACAACTCGGTGATAAACGTAATTTGATTAGAGATATAAAATAACTAATAGAAATAAGCTCTGAGGACACATTGGCAAGATCATCTCAAGGAGACAGAACAGCAAACCCCAAATCCTCATGGTCCTGATGTGTTTAAGATAGCAAAGGGGCCAGTCAGGTGACTCAGCTGGTAAAGAGCACTTGCCATGCAACGTAATGACCTGAATTCGATCCCCAGAACCCACATGGTGGAAGGAGAGGACAGACTTCTGTGAGCTGTCCTCTGACCTCCACACGCATACCATGACTTTTCTGTGTACCTCCCACCACCAATATATAAATAAACATATTTTTAAAAGTTTTAAAGACGGTAGGGCAACCAAAGACATAAACCTTGTTTTCCTTTGCACAAGGTGTGTCAGCTTCAACTGCAAGGTTCACCATTAATGAAGGCTTTGTCCGGGTAATACTATGAAAGACTGAAGTGTATCAAATGCTCTTAGTACGAATGAGTGAGATAGGGAGGATCATCAGAGAAGATGTTACAGGCTGCCTGCAGGAGTCTGACCATTGTCTTCTGACAGCTGCAGAGAATAAATAGCCAGTGGAGTTATCCACTAACACTGGAGACTGGTATTGGGTCAGGTCACATTTTATGTTTTTGTTCCATTCCCTGCTTGAAGGGTTTCCATATTGTGGTGAATCTGTGCATGGCTGTAATGGGGGCTTCCATCTGTGATCCTGGAAGAGACAGGTCTCTGAGCATAAGCCTGGTCACTCATTGTCTTTGGAGGAAATTCAACTCAGACCCTGGGCAGAAGGACACCCATATAGCACAACAGATAATCTACTCCAGACCAGCTGCTCCTTGCTTTTTAGACATGGAATAAAACCCAAATTACTGAGTCTGGGGATCAGTTCTGTCCTGGGTGCCACGTATTGTTTTCCCTCTTGGCATGAACAATGGATATAGCCTTTTCTACAAGATGTGCACCAGTGTGACACAAGAAAACAAGCCCATCATTGTGAACCTGGGGTCTTAGTGACTAGAAAAGCCTCAGTCAAAAGCACTCTTGTTTACTTGAATCATACTCTAAGAAGCGTATTTTTTTTTTATCTTGATACATTTCTTGTTTCTCTCTGGCAGGTGATTCCATGAGAGATCCTTGCCCATAGGTAAGCTCTGTCAGACTAGGGGCCACAGTGAGTCCTTCCTGTACCCCAACTGCTCAGCAGAGAATTGGCTCACAGCAGTAGATGCCCAGTGAAATTAGAGAATAGAATGCAAATATATATGTCTTGAGGGCAAATCAGCCTGGGTAGGTTTGGCTTTGTCAAAAGAGAAATGATAGACATTTCACAGGACTGTAAGCACTAGTCTGCTTTTTAGACTCAAGAAAAAAAAAAGGAAAAAGTGATGGGCATTTTGGGGGGAATTCAAAGAAGAAATAAGACATGAATCTAGGAAGAGAACTTTACAATCTAAGGGGAGAGTCAAAACAGAAGCATATGAGGATGCAAATGGCAAGTCTGAATTTGAATAACGGTTCCAGTGCGACAGAAGAGCATCACCAGACAGGTCACCTTCCAGTGCCAAGTGAATGGAAAAATAATAAGTGCTACAGAAGTTCAGAGCAGGCAAAGATTTTTATCTTCCTGGATGGTCAGAAAACGACAGAGGAATGGGGGTGGGGGAGAATACTGGGCCCAGCTTCTGACAGAATGGGTGAAATTTCCATAGTTGGAGGGGAGAGAGGAGGGGAGAAAAGAATTGCTTAAGTGAAAGCCCAGAGGAGGGAGCATTTATCTGTAGAATCTGCTTTGGAGAACAAAGCAGGGTGGTCAGAGCCCAGTGCCCATGACAGAGGGCTGGTGGGAGAGACCGAGGAAAGGGAGGTGGAAGGCCATACTGTTCCGGAACTCTAGGCCTTCCAAAACGTCGGTCTGAAGCCCACTCTTTGGAGGCCTGGGTCTTTGTCTTGATGCTGAAAGAATTAAGAAAAGAAATGTATGTCTGGCGTGATTTCCTTTGCAGCCGGATTTAGCAATGTCTTATCTAGTTTGCCTCTGCCATTGCTTTTCCTAATTTCCTCACTGCACAAAGAAAATAAATAAATAAGTGTACTATAGTCTTATTTATCCTTCTTTGGACATTTCTTTACTAGGCAGATGGTCAATTAAGAGCACTAAACAATGACACTGTTTTCTCTGTAAACATTTTTTTTTTCTAATAGCTTAACAAATGTAAGTCTGGGCTGCCATACTGCTGAATACCATCTTGACTTTCTAATTACAAAGAACTGTGTCTTGATAGTTACAATTACAGCTGTAACAATGATGTCGGGTCCTGAACAATACCATTAGAGGCAAAGTGCTTATCTGAATATTCACAAATAAAGGCTGAAATTTATGCCAGAGATGTAGATGGAGGTTAAACAATTGGGAGGGAAAAAAAA
>NW_008346414.1:1259365-1261096 GCF_000622305.1 Nannospalax galili
CATGGCTGGTTATGGCTGGTTCTGTACAGAATTCTACTCTACCATTATCCACACGTTAGATTTCAGTAGAAACTTTTGTGTCTCACTCATGGGTCAGAGTTAAGATGGAGACTTACTGATATTAATTGCACATCATTTATTTTTCTTCATATGTCCCACAATATACTGTAGTGGTAAGTCACCACAGAAAAATAAGAGAGATGGTCCTATTCCCCACCAGCAGTGGAGTGAAACATAGACTTATTAATTAGCATCATTGTTTAAGTAATACTAAGTTATGTTTAATTGTACAAGGTAGGCATGATAGGGTTAAGTCATTTTTATGTGAAAACCTTGTTAGTCCTCCCGAACAATTCTAAGCAAGGTAATCTCTTCTTTTCTTCACTTTATAGATGAGAAAATCAAAGCACACAGGTTAATCAACTTCCTTAAATTCATCCCATATAAAAGTGGCTGCAGATTTTTAAACCTCATGAGTAAATTAATACGAAAATATATAAAGGCCCCAAAGCAAATAGACAAAGACCAAGGACTATTTTGTACATTAAAATGCAAAACAGTTGGACTGTGCACAGTCACATTAGCAGGAAGACAGACCCCTGCTAACCATGTCCAGTTCACCCGCACACATGTCACAAAGTGTCAGTCTAATTGCATTGTCTTTTCCATTAGAGTCTTCACTGGTTTTCCTATTTGTAAAGCATGAGAGCCAAGCTCTTCAGCTTGGCATACCTGGTCCCTGGGACCTAATCCTCTTCTAAGCCAACACCGTGCCTTCCTCACAGTCTCCTTTCAGGGAGGAATGAATCAACGCACAAGCCTCACTGCTTTGCACCTTCCTGCCTTTGTCTCCTCTGTCTTCACTGCTCAGGATAGAGAACAGACCCTGTCTTCACAGGCCTGCCTTGAGCCCACCGGGCAGCTCAGTCCACACTGCCCACATGGGTCCCTCAACTTTATTCTATGCATTACAACCCTGGATTTGCACGTTATTCCTTTGGTACAAACAGAGAGGTACTCATTAGAAATCATCATTAGATATGGCATATACATGGGAAATTAGAAAGAAAGAAAGAAAAATTTATAAGGATCTTGGGAGAAGATCCTCAAGTCACCAAATATATCTTCAGTCCAAAAACTATCTTTCATTGGAGTCACCATATTCACCTGCTTATCTAAAGTAAGATTCAGAATACTAACCTCTGGTCTGACCTGCCTTTCCTCTAAGTGGTTCACAGGCAAAAATGAGCTGTTTGAGGCAAATGCTTCAGAATCTAATGCAATGACAAATAGAGACATTCATTTTCTTTCAACTATTAATTAAGTGTCGGATTTAATAAACTAGCTGGAAGACTCATAGGTTGTCTCGCAAGCCCTTGAATTTGGAATACCTGCAGTTATATCTACAGGCATATTACTGTAAGCACCACAAGGTCAAGATGGCATCTAATCCACCTGGGTGTGGTGTGGATCTACCCTGTGTGTCATGCCCGAAAACGGTTTGTCAAATGAGTGGATGGTGTAGGCAACTCATTATGGAAAAGATAGGAAAGGCAGCCTGGACAGTAATGGTAATACCTCAGATTCCCTCTGTGCAAGGAATAATCCTGAATTTCTACCCTTTACATATTCAAAGCAAAAAATAGAACACTGTAGAAAGAAAAACTAATTTGGAGGTTTTCATCTTAAATAACTGAGGGCTTTTGGTGGTGGTCTGGAGGTAGATGGAAA
>NW_008346414.1:1261358-1273532 GCF_000622305.1 Nannospalax galili
AGAAAATGGAGCTATAGATTTATCTGTACTACTACAAAAATTGGAGGTTAAGAAAAGAAAAATCCTTCAGAAGATCTGTTAAACACCAGTCATTAAGGCAGGAGAAAGTGATATTAGGAGCACAGAAGGTTCTAGAAAGGATGGTGTGATCAGCCACGTCACACAGGGCAGAATTGTGAGATGGTCTGAGGATGAAAGACTGCACTCAGCAATATGGAAGTCAGAGCAGATCTCTGAACCTTAGACTACTTCCGTTGACTTCTCCCCAGACACAGTGTTGGTTGGCACTTATCTGCCATTTGAAAAGTCTTCTCCTGCTGCTGTGCTCCTTGTTTGCCGTGCTATGCAGTGTTAATGGGCCCATCTTCCTGAAGAGGGACTGTAGACCTCGAGCATCCAAAACAAGCACTATGTATCACTAAGCAAAGTTCAATTCTTAGGCAAAAGTAGGTGTTCAAAGATTCTTCCAGCTTCCAGGAGTTCCTATTAAGAATTCAAGCCTCCCAGAAATATTTTTTCAGATTTTCTTTTTTCTTTTTTGAGACAGGATCTCCCTGTAGCCCCAACTGGCTTGGACCTCACTATGTAGACCAGGCTGGCCTCTGCCTGCCTCTACCTCTCAAGTGCCGGGACTAAAGTCTTATTCCACTATGCCCAACCCAGTATTAATTTTTTTCTATAATTTTAAAAATATTTTATTTGTTATTTTTATTTTATGTGTATCAGTATATTTATTGGCTGCATGTGTGTAAGTGCACCCATGCTGTGCAATGCCTGCAGAGGTCAGAAGAGGGCGTCAGATTCCCTGGAACTGGAGTTATGGATGGTTGTTATCAGCAAATGGCGATTAACATAGAGACCTAGAACTGGCCAATGAGCAGAGAATAAGAGGCCACAGAGTGCTCATGTTGGAATAGGACACGTCTATGAAATTTCTGCCTTACAGAGCACAGGTATCATTGCAGAAGAGGAGGAGGAAAGATTGTAAGAGCCAGAGGGGGCAGAAACCACAGGGAAGCCAGCAGTAATTTTTAAATGTTATTTTCCCCATTTTCTTTAGTTGGTTTACCCCCTCCAGACCAGGCATCCCTGGAGATCCCTGACTTCCCTCCATTCAAGTGCCATTCCTTGATCAATCTTTCCACAATAGCACATTCGTAATAACAGTGGGTATAATCAGTCAGCTCTCTGTCACCTACCACAACCTCATGCACATAGTAGGCACTGAAATATTTATTGTGTGTTTTGACATTAGATAAGCATCTTAAGTACATTCCCAGATTACTTTCTTCCTTTTGATCAGGAAAAAATTCATTTTATTTCTGTTTTCTTCTGTCTAGCTATTTTAATACAATAAAAGAAAAGTATGTCAATGAGAAATAATTTTAATATTTTAATAATTTGAAATGATCTTTCCCCCTCCCCAGTACTTTACACTAAATAACAAGCATATAAATGAAAAATATGTGTTTGGTATCTGAGGGGGGAACTAGGTAATATTACCAAAAAATGGAACAGAGTTTTATCCTAAGTCAACAACATCAATGCTCATTAATTTTTAAAATGATTTTATTTGGTTGATGAGTATTACATCTGCAAATTACAGGGTATAGATTTCCCATTGCATGTTCCTTATGGATCATATGCATATTCACAAAGTTATACAGAGGATTCTAGATGGGAAGGAGCCAATTTCCATTCTCTCTGTTCTTGTTTGAAGAACCAAAACTGTAAAAGGGATAAAGCACTCAGAAGTGCCCGTTCCAGGTTAATTGTCTCAAATTGCTCACTTAAAGCACCGTTATAGTACAGCAAAGCCAGTTAATCTACTCCGAAGCTTCCTTTTTTATGACTGTAGCTACATTTGGTGAAATGGCACCTTTGGCAAACATCCAAATTGGATAAAATTGCCATTTTTCTTGGAACCTGGAAAGAATAACACATGTTTTGCAATCACTTTATATCATGTGGTTCTCAATGGTGATCTGCATGTCTGTCTTGCTCTGGAATTCACTCTCTGGCATTTTTTGATCTGATTAAATTCCCTTTGCTTTGCTGATGTTTTGAGGGACACACAAGTGGGGGGTTTGCAGAGGAGCCTGGCAAGAGAACCATGGCAATATTTTAAACCTTCACAACTCTATAAGAAAATGATGTGTCCCTGCACTGACACTTGCGCACGACTTCCGGCTCCTGGTACCTCTATTATTGGAAACACTGGAGTTCGAGAGCCTCTTTAATATCGACATAACTAGCAGGTGCCACGATCATAACGGTAAAAACATTCACTTACTAATCAGCACACATAATTCATCTCTAATGCTGTCAATTTAAGATGGAAACCTGATTTTTTTTTTTTGGAGTGGGGAGAGAGTCAACAATTTAATGAATCTCGTCTGCATTTTAATTCCAACCTAATAATCTGCCTCCAGCTCTTTTCCCTCCCTCCCTCAGAGAACATTTCTCAGGATCCTGCTATTGAACACAATGGGCTATTTACCTTCTGGTCTCAGTTATGCATTAGGATATGGGGAACAGCAAGATAACCAGGTCCCCTAGTCCAAGCAAAACTAATGTTAACCTGTCACTAGCCCTCACTGGCATCACCCTGAAATCCCCTTCTCTCCATCAGCTTCTCCAGTCACCTCGCTTCCCAATTCTGACACTGTACTGCTTTTCAGGTTTCTTTTATGAAACACCACTGGGACACAGAGTCAGGAATATTCAGTGTGTTGACACAGTTAAAATAAACAAATACAATGCATTGCCAGAAATATTAAAAAATTCATTAAATTGTGCTCCTGTCAGAGATGATTTGTTTATATCCATACATGAAAAACCAGTGGCTGCAAGATGCACCGGGTGGAGAAGCTCCATCTATTCATCCACTCCTTCATTCATTCATGAGTTCATTCATTTCCTTATAAAAAGTGACCCACCACTTCTTGCTCACCATGTCAAATGTAAACAGAATAGACTTTGTTATTAGGAGAGATATGACTCCAAGTGTCTGAGCTGCAGAGTGACAGGCGGCTCCTCTCTGAATTCCAGGCAGCCTCTGTCACTTGCCTTGACAATGAAGGAAGTTAATATATTCATGACATTACCACACATGCATTCGCAATTCACAGCATATTGTATTGTTTACCCCTGTTGTTTTGTACTGCTGTATATAGTAATTTGCCTTCTAGCAACAGAAAAATTCCTCAACTTAAAATTTTACCCTCATTTTATTTACCCTTAATAGAAAAACCACTGCTTCCTGGTCCACCTGTGGTTGGCAAGAGTACCTTTCTGCAGCATTGCAAACAGATAAATGTCAGATTTTACATTTTGATCAGATGTGTCTACAGTCATCTCCTATACATATTCCTCATCCTCTGCCTCCCACGCCTTCCCTCGGCCGTCATTGCTGCCCTTTCCTGTGTGTTCTTAGCACTAGGTGGCCAGCTCTCAGAGAGGAGAGGGTGGCAGAGAGAGACTGCGAAGGATGCCAGGGACTTGGTGCCTTTCCCTACAGCAGGGTCAGTTCTGGAGAAAGTAAACAGCATCAGGAAGCTCCTCACTTTTCCAGCTATTTTCAGGATGTTCACCACGCGCCTTCTTTGTATCCACAGACTCTTACTTGGATTCTCCATCACTCCCAGTGGACGGGGCACATTCCTAACATGCACAAATCCCTACCATTCACTTAAAACTCTTCTATCAGTTTCTTTATGGGGCACTGATTACTCAGCCTCTTAGGCCTAACTTATGTATTCTGATGGGATGCAGACTTGTAATGATGTTGAACGTTTAGACAGATGGCTTTGCTTTGATGAGCACTGGGTAGAGTGACTTTTTCTGCTGTTCTCAAATGCTCTACTATTGTTCTTCAGAATTTTGCTATTGAGGGACCAGAATTGAAGTATGCTTTGATGGCTGAGGGTGACTTAGTGGAGATGGCGGGAGGAGGCAGGCGGTCTGGGCTAGGAAGACACAATGGCTGTTCCATTTTCCTCACACTGAAGAGCTGCCTGCATTCCAACGCTTGTCACAAAACTCTGGGCTGAGAGGCTGTGCAGGGTCACTCAGTCCATCGGCCACACTGCCTTCAACTAACAGTGATTTTTCAAATACGCTGTGTTAAGAGTTTTCAATACAACCTATGCCTCTCTGTCCAACTGAACATTGAAACCTTTCTTAGCCTGGGCATGATCTGCTTACAATCTAAAAGCATCTCTGGTTGTGTTAAGGAGAAAGCATTTGGTTGTTCTTACATTTAAATTCTTTCGCACTTAGGAATTATAATTGAATACCATGCTCTCAACTTCTGCTGCTCAGACAGTAGGCTATATAGGCCAGTGTTTACTTTGCAGCTTCCCACTTCCTGTGTACTAGTTTTTATTCTTTCATGTATGTCTACTTAATTAATTTGCAAGCTCACATTTCATAGGAACTTTTATAAACTCTTATTAAACATAAAATAGGAACGATAAGAGTAGAGGTGCCCATCCCCAGGTGTCTATAATAATCCTCTGGAAAGGTATGTTAAAATGCTGATGCCTGGGTTGTACCCCAGAGATTCTGAGTTAAACAGTGTGAGTGCACAGGGCTGCAGCAATACATTAAAAGATCCTGGAAGTGAGTGCAACTCGCTGTCAGGACTGAGAGTATGATCTTGCGTAGATTACCAAACATTTCTAAGCCTTGATTTCATTATGCAAGAAATGGGGATAAAGTTGTAAGCACCTGTCTCTTAGCTGATTGTGAATTCATGTATACAAATGTCTTGAGCATAATACTTGGACCAGGGCATTTCCTAGCAATGTTTGTATTATTATTGTTGTTTATTGTCACTTGGTCCAAAGTACCTAACATGTTAGTGGAACTTTAAAAGACATTAATAAGTAAATATTCACTAATATTTCAGGTCATTCAGGAAAAATAAAAACGTTAAGAGACATATCCAAATAATCCCAGTCAAAATATAGTTCACTCGGTGTGTCAAAATTATTGAATACTATAGGCATAAAGATAATAGGTAGGTAAATGCATTTGTTTACAATTTATTCAAGCTCATAGAATAAACTGACAAAGCCTGAAATCTCTACAGGTGACAAATTAAATGGTCATAGTATTTGAATATTAAGGTCAAATTATAAAGCATTACAAATGGTGGGGGCAACCAGGAATTGCTCCCAAGGTTTCAGCACTGTCGACATGGAAGATCATCATCAGGATAGTAACAGTAACCACAAGCGTTTTTTATACTGAATTCTGCAACTTAAAAGTTTTCTGAGAAGTCAAGCCATTCCCATTCTCCCATTTTGCATATAAATAAGTTAAAGTTCAGAAACAGGGAAATGTTTGACTAGAAATAGCCACAATGCAAAGTATAGTAAATTAGAACCAAACCAAGAAGCTCAGAAGTTCGGAAGAGAAATAATAAACAATTTCTCAGGTAAGTGATCAAAGGAAGCTTCATAGGAGCATTGACATACCATTTAGATATAAAAGAAAGATGTGATTGAAACAGGCAGAACCAAAAAGAAATGGCAATTTCAGTCAAAAGCGACCAACAAAATAAGCCAAATAACGGACCGCATTGATTATAATATAATGTGCATTAAAAGAGTAACAGATGATTATGTTAGAATGGAATTTTGGGGTCAAATGTTAAAGAGCAAAAAGACAAGCAGAAATCCCAGAAATGCCATTCAAACATTTCTTCAGATTGGCCAGTAAAAGGTCTTAAATGTACACCTTAAAAAACGAAGAAAAGTAAAACAAAGGAAGAAAAATATAAAGAAAGAACACTAAACCATCAAACATCACAATCCACACAACATAAAAAATAACAATAATGATTCTCAGCATTCAAACAGAAATCACTAAATGTTTATGTCAAGAAGCAGGAAACTCTCACCAATAATCAGGAGGAAATCATACAGAGTAACAGGTACCAGAAAAAGTGAGAATGACAGAATTATGAGAGAATCTAAACATCTTTCTGACTCTACCAAAGTATCAAGGGAAAATAAAAACACAATGAGACAGAGTAGACTATATACAATAGCCATAATACATAATATTAAGACCACAAATTTGTTAGATTAGCTTGGCAGTAGATTAGCCACAGAAAAAAGAATGAAGGAATTTGATGACCGCAATATATATACAATAGCCGTAATACACAATATTAAGACCACAAATTTGGTAGATTAGCTTGGCTGTAGATTAGCCACAGAAAAAAGAATGAAGGAATTTGATGACCGCAATGGAAAGACTAAATTTTAAAGAAAACATGGCTGAGGAAAACACAAAGCTAGAACTAATAGCCAGTGATCCAGTTTTAAGTTTTCTAATGAAAGCATCATTAGAGCCCCTCCCCCCAAAAACAGAATAAAAAGTGTTTTGATAAAATAGTACCAAAAATTTATCCAAAATTGTTATAAATAAAATAAACTCAGTCTAATAAACTCAGTGATCCCAAAAGATATAAAAACAAATAAAATAATACCAAGACACCTGGCAGCGAGTCAAAAACCAATGAAGAAACTCTCAAGAGTAATTTGAACAAAAATAAATTAAAAATTAAGAATTAAAAATAAAAATAGAGGTGGAATTTGGTTAGAAAGAACACAGAAACAACAGAATAGTATTTTACATATTAGGAGAGCAAAACTGTTAGGATGTAATTCTATCCTCATAAAGGATAGGGCTTTTTGAAAATTTAACTTATTATTTTTATTTTATGTGTATGAGTGAACCGCCTGCATGTACTTAAGTGCACCCATGTCCTGCAATGCCTGCGGAGGTCAGAAGAGGGCATCAGACCCCTGGAACTGGGGTTATGGACAGTTACTACCATGTGGGTGCTGGCAATTGAACCCAGATCCTCTGCAACAGCAGCCAGTGCTCTTAACCACTGAGCCATCTCTCTAGCCCCAAGAATAAGCTTTAAAATGAAGCACAGATGTGTTAATGTCCCTTAGAAGAAAGAAAAGTTAATACCAGATACAAAGAATAAGAACTGGAAAGGAAAATACAAGTAAATATAGGACTTTTCCTCCCGGTTATTATTTACTTAATACATATTTTACTGTTTACTGCAAAATAATAGAGTTATTCAAGTATTATGGATGTGTATGTGCAAAACTTACAGGAAAATGTTACCTTAATGGATTGATATTATGATTTGCTTTTTTTACTGAAAAAAAGCATTGAATATGCTTTTTTTAAATAAATAATTTATTGAGAATTTCATACATGCATATAAGGTGTTTTGATCAAATCCATATCCACTTCCTCCCTTCCAACTCCTCCCATATCTCCCCATCACTTTTTTTCTGATAACTTCATGTACTCTATATTCTTCTTTGATTTATTTATTTATTTTTGGGGCTTCTGGCTACTCTTAATATTCCCCTCCCTGAAGAGGTAACCCTAAAATCTTTTAAGGATTAGATACAAGCTCCCAAATACTTTCTACATTTTTGGCCTTTGGAACTGGAGTGTGTTGCTAGGAGGCCCAAGGACATTTTGACTCTTAGCCAAGAAACTGGCTACTTTTCTTTGTGTTCTTTTTACCCTAACTGCCTAGCCAATTCCTAGCTCCTATTCTTAGCACACCATCATCTGAAGAGGTTACCCAAATTGCTAATAGGGAATCGGGACACAGACTGCTCTGGCTTCTTCATGCTGAACAGGGACACAGGGTGAGACAACTGGAGTACCCCTTCAGTGGGTCTATCTAAAAGACTCCCAAATTGCATAACTTTTATCTTTAAGGGGAGAAGAAAGTCCTTGAATCATGAGTGGGAGATGTGAAGGAGAAGTAAAGGCAAGAGTAATTAGCATTACAAGTTCTAGATAGGGAACTAGAAAAAGGTCAGAACAGGGCAATTTTCAAATGTTTGACAAGGCTTCCAAAAGCATCCCTCTATTAGGTTTCTCCTCGCTTTTCTTTTGTTTTCCAAGGCTGGACTCTAGAGTGATGGATTCAGGATTTGCTTTCTTAGAATCAGTGTCAGTTCCCTCTCAAAGGCTTCTAGATAAGGGGAGAAAACAAATTTATCCATCATTTTATAACAATAGCTGGTTGTCTCCCTTAGCTACAGGTGGGCACTATGGTATTGCAAACCAAGATTTGAAGTCTTACATCTGAGCAACACTTTCTGGTTAGGAACAAAATCATCAATGAGAAATAATTGTCTAAATAACTTTTTATATAGACTTAAGCCTAATGTCTGGGTAGTGTAATCCCTTGAACTCTTAGAGAAATATGCTGATGACTTTACACTTTGGTTATACTTTCCTTTTGGGTTTTTAAGACCATACAGTTGACCCAAATAAATCAAGTTATTTTTACACTTAAGATCATTTGATGATCTGTTCCTCGGGGATCACATGGGCTTATAAGGAGCCCCTGGCTCCTTTATTTTACCAGTTCCATCTATGTGAAGATAAGTCAAAGGTCCTGCTGGACCATGGCTGGCTTCACTTGGAGGCATGGAGGAAATGTTTCCTCTGAGTTGACCCTCCTCTTTATAGACTGGGCACTGGTTCAAATCCATCTCGTGGGGTCTCCATGGCCTCCCTGGACAAGAGGACAGATGATGCACCACAGTTACAGGACATTTTGAGAGATGTTCCATAGTCCCCTGGAACTTAGTCGACCTTGGAGGGCAAGGGGCAAAAACTGTCCTTGAAGTCCCTCTGACCACATTAGTATAGGCCTCAAACTATAGCTGTTAAACATCTAATAAGGTTAGTTCCACCAGTCTGGTACTTTTAATTATCATGTGCTATGTACATAAGGCTTGGGTAAAACACCAAATAATCTCAGATAAACTTTGACTAGATATATATTTTGTTCCTTAAACTAGTTGACTAAACTATGACCATAGACATTTTAAGATTATGTGTATATTATTTGTGTCTCATTCTTTATATATCATAACAAACGTACACAGACCTTCATCACTTGCTTAGACTTTCTCATTTTTTTCTATTTTGGAAAAGATCTCCATTCCCACATCCTTTTAACACTTTTACATTATCATTTTCTTTTTTTAAAATAATTGAGACATAATAGTGTTAACAAATAAATTTTCCATCTGTGAGACTTCTTTTCCTGAGGATGCTAAGCAATGCTTATCCCCTTTTAAGGTTCTAGTGTCAAGCCAATTGTTTTACAGGGGAAACCAATGAATTCATTGAGCTTACTTACCGAGATAACTGAGGGATTGCTGAGGTGTATGTATGACCTGAGGGTTTGCACACTGGAAAGTCTTTACCCAGCATGGGTTGTGCCTTTTCTTCCTAGCTTTCCCCAGATTGTACACTTTAGCCCTCCCTGAATCCAGGAGGCCATGTGAGATTAGGTTCAAATTATATGGAATTGGCTAGGAAGAGTGGCTGGATACTCTGGTGAGGGTCCAGTGACCCTGCTTGGCCCTCCTTTAATGAATGAGCTCAACTGTCAACAAACCCAGTTGTGACGATGTTTAGTGATCAGGCTCAGCTGAAGTCATGATGATGGTAATTATTTCATGCAGAGGGGACTGCTGTATAGCATCATTTTATTAAAAGGAACTGGAATTTAAAAGGATTTGGTGCTAGGATCCACATATGAGGGAAAACATGTCGTTTGTTTTTCTGAGTCTGTGTTACTTCACTTACTATAACAGTTTCTGGATCCATCCATTTACCTGCAAATTTCATTTTCATCTTTTTTTCCCATTGAATAGAACTCCATTGTGTAAATATACCACATTTTCATTATCCACTTGTCAGTTGAGGGACACTTAGGTTGCTTCCGTCTCTTAGCTATTGTGAAGAGAGCAGTAACAAACATGGATGTACAAGTGTCTCTGCAATAGGATGAGTTCTTTGGGTATATGCCAAGGAGTCGTATAACTGGGTCAAATGGTAGGTTCATTTTTAGTTTTTCAAGAGTTCTCCACACTGTTTTCCATAGAGGTTACACAAGTATTCAATCCCACCAGCAATGGATAAGCGTTCCCCTTTCTCCACATCCTCGCCAGTATTTAATACCATTTGTTCTCTTAATCCTAGCCAGTCTGATTGGCATAAGGTGATACCTTAGGGTGGTTTTAATTTGCATTTCCCTAATTACTAACGATGTTGAACAATTTTAAAGATGTTTCTTAGCCATCTTTATTTTTTCTTTTGAGACCTCTCTGTTTAGATCCTTAGATTTCTTTATTCTGGATGTTAAACCTCTGTCAGATGTGTCACTGGTGAAGTTTTTTTTCCCATTCTGTGGGTTTTCTCCTCACTTTTTTGATTGTTGCTTTTGCTGTACAGAAGCTTTTTACTTTAAAGAGGTCCCAATTATTGAGTGCTGACCTTAATTCCTGAGCAACTTTTGTCTGATTTAGAAAATCCTTTCTTACACCTATATCTTGTAACTTTCTGCCAATATTTTCTTCTAATAGTTTCAGGGCTTCCAGTTTCACATTGAGGTCTTTGATCCATTTGGAGTTGACTTTTGTGCAGGGTGAAAGATAGGGGTTTAGTTTCATTCTTCTACAGGTAGAGATGCAGTTTTGCCAGCACCATTTGTTGAAGATGCTGTCTTTCCTGCATTCTGTGTTCTTGGCACCATTGTCAAATATCAGGTGGCTGAAATTTTGTGGAACATCAAATGATGTTCCACTTATCTGTGTGTCTATTTTTGTGCCAGTACCATGCTGTTTTTATGACTATAGCTCTGTAGTATACTTTGAGATCTGATGTAGTAATCCTCCCAGCATTTCTCTTTGTGCTCAGGGTTGCTTGGGCTATCTGGGGTTTTTTTGTGTTTCCATATGAATTTAAGGAATTTTCCCTAATTCTGTGAAGAATGTCATGGGGATTTTATTGGGATTGCATTGAATCTATATATTGCTTTTGGTAGAATAGTCATTTTCACAATATTAATTCTTCCAATCCATGAGCATGGGAGGTCCTTCCATCTCCTGGTGTCTTCCTCAACCTCTTTCTTTAATGATTTAAAATGTTCATTGTAGAGATCTTTGGTCTCTTTGGTCAGATTTATTATAAGATATCTTTTTTGTGTGTGCAGTTGTGAATGGGAGCATTTCCCTGTATTCTTTCTCCAATTGCTTGTTATTGGTATATAGAAAGGCTACTGATTTTTGTAGATTGATTTTATACCCTTCCACTCTACTGAAAGTATTGATCAGTTCTAGGGGTTTTCTGGTAGAAGTTTTGGGATCTCTTAGGCATAGTATCATATCATCAGCAAAAAGTGATAGTTTGACCTCTTCTTTTCCAATTAGTACTCCTTTAATTTCCTTCTCCTGTCTTATTGCTCAAGCAAGAGTTTCAAGCACTATGTCAAAAAGGAGTGAAGATAGTGGACATCCTTGTCTGGTTCCTGACTTTAACAGGAATGCTTCCTGTTTTTCTCCAATTAAAATGATGTTGGTTGTGGGCTTGTTGTATACAGCCTTAATTATGTTGAGGTATGTTCCCTCCACTCCAATTCCCTCTAGGACATTGAACGTAAATGCATGCTGAATTTTGTCAAAAGCCTTTTCTGCATCTATTGAAATGACAATCTGGTTTCTGTCTTTGAGTCCGTTTATATGATTAATGAGGCTTATTGACTTGTGTGAATTGAACCATCCTAGCATTTCTGGGATAAAGCCTACTTGATCATGGTGAATGATATTTTTGATATGTGTCTGTATGAGGTTTGCAAGTATTTTATTGAGAATATTTGCATCTATGTTCATTAAGGATAGGAGTCTATAGTTTTCTTTTTTGGTTTTGTCTTTACGTGGTTTGGGTATTAGAGTGATGCTGGCTTCATAGAAGAAATTTGGGATTTCTCCCTCTGTTTCTATCATTTTGGTAGTTTAAGTAGTATTGATTGGAGGTCTTCTTTAAATGTCTGGTAGAATTCTGCTGTAAATCCATCTGGTCCTGGGCTTTTATAAGTTGAGAGGCTTTGTATTACTATTTCAATTTATTATGGGTCTATTTAAACTGTTGCTCTCTTCTTGGTTTAACATTGGTGATTCCCATGATTTCAGATATCCATCCATTTCTTTTTTCTTTTAAGATTTAGTAACATATAGGTTTTTAAAATATTCCCTTATAACGGTCTGGATCTTTTGAGTGTCTGTTGTAATGCTTCCCCTTTCATCTCTGATTTTT
>NW_008346414.1:1274970-1304238 GCF_000622305.1 Nannospalax galili
TTATTCTTTGCCCAGTTGACCTAATGGAGAAAGTGGGGTATTGAAGTCCCCTACTATTACTGAGTTGGGGTTAATCTGTGTCTTAAAGTCCTGTACTGTTGTTTTTATGAATTTGGGTGCACCAGAGTTTGGTGCATATATGTTAAGGGTTGTAACATCTTCTTAGTTAATTGTTCCTTGGATCAGAATGATGTGACCCTCCTTATCTCTTCTCATTATTTTTACTTTGACATGTATTTTTGTCAGATATTAGAATTGCAACCCCTGCTTGTTTCTTAGTGAGATTTGCTTGTAATATTCTTTTCCATCCTTTTGCCTTAAGGTAGTGCCTGTCCTTGAAGGTGAGATGGGTTTCTTGAAGACAGCAAAGAGCCTGTGCCTTTTGACTGGGGAGTTCAGTCCAATGATATTTAAGCTTATTATTGAAAGATGTATATTGGTTGCCATCATTTTGATTCCTATTTCTGTTCGCTGTCTAATTTTGTGTTCCCTAGATTATGCCTTTATTTTCTTTCGTTGCCCCTGGGGTATAGTTGTTTCTCTCTCTGCTCTCTGTATTGCTTCAAGAATTCTTTGAAGGGCTGGTTTTGTGGACATGTATTCTTTCAGGTGATTCATGTCATGAAAGATTTGTCTTTCCCCCTCAACTATAATAGACATTTTTGCTTGGTATAGTATTCTGGGCTGGCATCTATTGTCATGTAGAACTGGAAATACCTTGGTCCAGGCTCTTCTGGCTTTCATAGTTTGCACTGAAAAGTCAGCTGTAATCCTGATAGGTTTTCCTTTATATGTGACTTGTTTTTCTTTTGCAGCTTTCAATATTGTCTCTTTGTTCTGAACGTTTAGTGTTTTTACTGTGATGTGCCGTGGAGAGTTTCTTTTCTGGTCCTCTCTGTTGCTGCTTTCAGTATTCTCTCTTTGTTCTGTACATTTAGTGTTTTTACTGTGATATGTTGTGGGGAGTTTCTTTTCTGATCCTGTCTATTTGGTGTTCTATGTGCTTCCTTTATTTGTATGGGGATGTCTTTCCTTAACGTCAGGATTCTCTTCTACAATCTGGTCAACACCATTATCCTGAAATTCTTCTCCTTCCTCTTTTCCTATGATCTGTAGTTTTGGTCTTTTCATGGTGTTCCACATCTCTTGCATATTCCATTCCTGTGTTTTTCTAAATTTTCCATACTCTCCTTGAGTAGTCCAATTCTTCAACTTTATCTTCTAGCATTGATACTTTGTTTTCCATTTCATTCATTCTAGAGGTGAGGCTTTCCCCTGTTGTTTCAAGTTGGCTTATTGAGTTTTTCACTTCTTTCTTCGTTTCTGCCTGAGTTTTCTTCAATGTTCCTATCTCTTTGTGAATTCATTCAGAAGTTCACCCCTATCTTCTTTTAGGTCTTTGATTTCTTTGATCGTGTGTTCTTTAAATTCATTGAATTCCTTTATGATTGTTCTTTTAAATTCAGTGTCATTGGTTACTTCTAGGGGATTCTCCTTGAAGAACTCTTCTACAGGATTGGTAGAGTTTGGTGGGGACATGGTGTTTTGGCTTTCCTTTTTATTATCCTTTCATTGTGATTTTGGCATGTTAATTTCTTTTGTTGTTTGTGATTCTGATATGAGAATAGGTTGAAGTATGCTTCTGTTTGTATTATCAGGGTGCCTAGATCCTTTCTTTATTGGTTATGCAAAGCTGGTGGTACAGGGTTCAAGTTCTCTCAATTTTAATTTGGAGAGAACTGATGACTTCAAATCAGCTATTCAGGAGTACCAACAGAAGCCCAATTAAGTTTCTAGTCAGGTACACTCAGGCTTCCTTCACCAGGTAGAGGCAGGATCTGGGTGCTCTCAGGCAGTCGCCTGCATTCTCAGCCCCTCTGCCAGAGGGAGGCCAAAGGGAGGCCAGAAGTTGGCATTCTCTGGCAGTCTGCTGATATCGGAGCTGCTACAGCAATGGAGTTAACCTGAATATACTTTAACATACTTAGTATGATGTACGTTAAAAATTCATATTATAGGGACTGGAGAGGTGGCTCATTGATTAAGAGCAATGGCTGAGGACTGGGGTTTGATTCCCAGCACCCACATAGCAGCTAACAACTGTCTATAACTCCAGTTCCAGGGGAGCCAATACCTTCATCTGACTTCTCGGGCACTATACAACACAGGTGCATCTACCTACGTGCAGGTAACACACTCGTACACATAAAATAAAAATAATGTATTTGTTAAATAATCCGTATTATAAACTCTATAGTGATTGTACCTTATGTGATGAGTTTTGTAGACGAATGAGAAACCTCTTAAGGAACCTTGTTACAGCTGAAGACAAGACAGGCTCATTCAGACTTGGCAAAGGAACAGCCTAGCTAAAGACTGGGCAAGGAAAGCCAGGTCCATTTCACAATCACAGTACTGTACTTGACATCGGGTTGTCTGACTCTGGTCAAAGGCAATGGGGTAAAAGTAAACTCATGCCCACACTTTCTAGCCTCTTCTAAATCAGTCTTATTTTTGATATCTTCTGCTCCCGCTGAATGATGGAATGCAAGATGTCACATTGAATGAAACATCCATATACAGTTTCATCTTCTTTTTTATACTGGACTTAACTTCGTTTTTCTTTTCTCTGGGTCATTCATGGCATCATCTTCCACACGCATACTGTCTTACTCTTGATTTCAAAATCCCTACCTCTTTCACCCTTTTGGATATTGGCAAACAGCTTCCTTCGAGCACTTGGACTGTTGCTATTCTACCTGCATCTCCCAGGTTTGTCCCTGGATAGCACCATCCATGTATCCAACTCTTAACTACAATACGTGATCATCCCAATAATTTCAGAAAGGTGTTTTGACAAAAAAAAATCTCTTCATGGCCAAAGTCACATAGAGGCTATGAATGGATGGAGTACACCTCAACATAACAAAGGCCATATATGATGAACCAACAGCCAGCATCGTGCAGGAGAAAAGTCACAGCATTCCCACTGGTGTCAAGAAGGAGACAAGGTGTCCACTCTTGTGACTCCTACTCAGCATCGTGCTTCAACTCTTATCTCAATAAATAAGACTAGAGGAGGAAACAAAAGAAATGTCAGTAGTAAAAGAAAGAAAAGCACCTTTGAAGATGACATGATTCCAGACTTAAAAGAACTAATGACATCACCAAAAAACTCTTAGAGCTCATAAACAAGTTCAATAACGGGATACAGAATTAGCACAAAAATCAACAGGTATCCTATATACCAATGGTGTAATAAGAAAGAAATCAGAGAAATGGGTCCATTCAGAATAGCCACAAACAATAAAATAAAACTGAGTGATATTTTTGTATATGATCTACATTGCATTTATCCATTTATCCATTGAAGGCTGCTACAGAGATTCACAACTGTTCAAAATGCAGAGATAAAGTAACTGTAAGGTGTCCAGCCTCAATTTGTATACATAATCCCTACACCTAAGTCTCAGGGAATATCATGGAAGATGGAGTAGAAAGATTGTAAGAACCAGAGGACCAGGATGTTTCCCGCTAAATAGTGTCTTCTAGTCATGACAGGGATGCTGTGCCCATGAGATCTCGACAATAAGATGCCTAAACAAGACCTACACAAGGACAATATCAGTTGGCCTGTCAACATGGATGGGGAAAAATTCACAAGGTCCCATTCCTAGATGCAGAGCTATGGCTTCTGAGAGAAAGTCAGTGCTATCTAGGGACAAACCCCTGATAGGTTATCCAACCCCATGTGGTCAGCCCTAAACACATGTACATATGAGCAACACTAAATGGACTTGGTAGCTTGTGTGTGAGAGAGTGTGTGTAACAATAATAATTATTGAAGAAGTGCTCATAAACTGGAGAGTGACTGAGGGGTCATGGGAGGAGTTGAGAGAGAGGAAAGGGTAGTAATGATATAAATAAGTACTCATGTATGAAATTCTCAATTTTTTAAAATTAAAAACTCCCTATAACACCTGATAGTTTTCTCTTCCAAGGGTCAACATAATTTTTCTGAAATGAACACATTTGCTCAATCTGTCAGAGTTCTGTTTGGTTTTGTTTATTGCTTTGATTTGTTGCTAGAGATTAAATTCAAGATCCCAAGCATGGTAAGTGGGTATTGTGTCACTAAGATATATTCACATCCCTGAACATCTCATAACAGAAAAGAGAGAGAGGAAGAGAGAGAGAGAGAGAGAGAGAGAGAGAGAGGGAGAGAGAGGAAGGAAAGAGGAAGTGGAGGAAGAGGGGGTATGAGGGAGAAGGGAGGAAGCAATGAGGTATAGCTGAAAAGTGAAAGAAAGATAAAGTGGAATATGAAAAATATGTCCATATAACCAAAAGGAACCAGGGAAAGAAAAGATGGAAAAATATAGATATGATAAAGGGCAAAACAGCAAATTCTTGAATAACCTGCATCAATGATCACATTATTAAATTAAATATAAATGACTTAGCACTATAATTAGAACACAAAAATTGCCAAAATAGATAAGCAAGGGTAAATCTATTTGCTATGAACAAGAATAGATGTTAGTTATAAAAATGGAGATAGAATAGAAGTAAAAGACAGAAAATGTGCAACATGCAACCACCATTTTAAACAAAATTGCAATATCTTCATTAATATAATACATTGTCAACTCTAGTTAAAGTATAGACAAAGCATACAAAGGGATGTTTCTCAACTGGTCAGTTTATTACAAAGATATAAGAACATTAACTATACATTTAAACAACCAGAATAGAGCTTTAAAAGATATTAAATGAAAAGATATACAACTACCGCAAGAAATGAATACACAGTCATAATCAGACACTTCCATGTCCCTCTCATTTAGTAAAAGAACTAGATGGCAAATCTATCAACCAAGGTGAACTAACTGACACTTGTCATGAATGACGCACAGCAGAAAAATGCATATTATTTTAAACACACATGAATTACGCAACCATATATGCCATAAACTGTATCATAAAACAAGAGCCAGTAGGTAACCATGGTATAGACTGTGTTATCTGAAAAGGAGAATCAAAATCCTATTTAATTCCTTTAAAATATCTGGGAAATGTTATAATTATTGGGAAGTAAATTTAAAGTTATACTAGTTAACAAAGAAAGCACAAGATAAATTAGGAAAATTGTGAAAAAATAAAATACAGCATGTCAGATACTGCCAACAAAGTATAAATAGAGGAAAAAATTAGTTTCCAATTAAAGTATTTAAATTTTAAACTAAAGGAAAGAATAATCAGTGTTATGAAACAAAGAACAATTTAGATACAAATTGAGTAAGAAAAGGAAAGATAAAATTTAGCGTAAAAATTAAGGAAATGTAAAATATGTAAAACTTTAGTAAAACACAAAGCTGAATTATTGAAAAGATGAATGAATTTGATAAATATTCAAAGAGATTTGTTAGTAATGAGAAGCTATTTTGAATATATAATAAAGTGGAGGTGACACTGGCAATTGTACAAGTAGTCAGGTATTTGGGAGAGATAATGAAAGATAAATTTGACAAATAAAATGCAAATAAGATATTCTTGAAACAGTTTACTAAAACCAACAAGAAGAAACAGAAAGGCTAGAATTTTAGGTTCAGGTTGCTTCACTGTTGATGTCCATGAAATTCTTCATGGATAGTAAATAAAGCTAATTTTCCAGAAATTCTTCCAAAAAGTAGAGGTATTTCCCAACCCAATTATAACTCTAGTTAAAATACTATTAAGAGGACTATAAAACAATATCTCTCATGATTACAGATGCAAAAATCGGTAACAGAACCCTGGTAAATAAAATCTACAAATATTTCTATTTTAAGATTTATGCTATATTTTAAATATGTGTGGGGGGGTGTTATATGTGCATGTAAGGGCATGTGCTCACAAAGGCCAGAAGAGGGCATCAGATCCCCTGGAGTGGGAGTTAGAAGTGGTTGTGAGCTGTCCAACATGGATGCTGGGAACCAAACTTGAGTCCTTTGCAAGAACAGTATGAACTCCTAACCACTGAGTTATTTCTCAAGCCCCTAATGTTATAACTACTTCAAAAAGGAACTGTCACAAGTTTATAAAGTTAGTTGAATATGTAATATCAATATATGTCACAGAATTAAATTAACCATTAATTAATTTAAAAGTAGATACAAATACCTGCATATCCTTTTGAGTACAGAGGAACGTTGAACAATTTTCATCACTGTCATGATTTTAAAAACAGGAAAATGAGAGGTGAAAATTTCACTCTGAAAAAGAGTGTATGTGAAAAAATGGAACAATAACATTAAAACTAAAAGTATTTGCTCTGATATTGGGCAAATTTGTTCATCACTTTTATTATATTCAAGAACTAAAGGATCTAGGTAACTAAATGAGGCAAGAAATGCAAATAAATGGCACAAACAATAGATGTGAGGAAATACAATAAGCTCTCCGTAAATTGTTTTAAAAAGTCTATATAATCCTAATCAGAATCTATAGAGTTTTGATAGACTATTTTTTAAAAACCTGACAAAGTGATTATAAATTTCCTGAGAAATGAAAATACAATGAACTTATGACAGCCAAACTAACATTCAAGAAAAGGAAAAAACATGAAAGCCCATAGTACTTATCTTAATTACCTAAATTCCATACTTTATTATAATTAGTCTCGGCCCTGACCTCACACCACAGGCAGAAATCAACTCTAGATGGATAATAGACCTAAACAGCGAAACCTGAGTCTTTTAGAAGAACTCAGAAAGTCAGCAAATTTTGCAATCTTGAGCCGAGAGCTTCTTTGATCGAATACGCACATTGCCTCTCCCTACCAGTCTCCTTAATAATAAAGAAAAGACAAGGTCAGTTGAACTTTCTAAAAATAAAAACTTCTGCTGTTTGAAGCACAAGAAAATGAATATGCAAAACACGAACATGAAAATAATATTTGTAGTACATAGATCTACTAAATCATGTGTGCTAAGAATACAAAACATGATCTATCAGGAATATAGGAAAACAACCCAGTGTAAAAATGAGCAAAACCTTACCCAAAACATCTACAGTTAGGACACAATCCCCATCAAAATTCCTACACAATTCTTCACAGGAAGTGAAAAAAGAATTTCAAAATTCAAATGGAAGCACAAAACCTCAGATAGCCCAAAAAATTCTGAATGATAATATGGATGCAAAAAGTGCTGATTTCAAGTTATACTGCAGAACCAGAGTAGGAGAAACAGCACGGTGCGGCCACAAAAAGACACATTGATCTAAGGAATAGAACTGAGATCTTAGATGTAAGTCCATGCACCTGTAGCCACTCGATAGTTGAACAAAGATGCTAAAAATATACATTGGAGAAAATACAGCATATTTATCAAACGGCGACAGAAAAACTGGATATCTGCATATAGAAATATTTTCTCTCTCACCTGCACAAAAATCAATTCTGAATGGATGAAAGATCTCAGACCTGAAACTCTGAAGCTTCTAAAACAAAAGATAAGGACTACACTTTGGGGTGTAGGCTCAGGTGAAGACTTTCTGAACACAACCCTGGTTGCCCAGGAAGAATGACCAACAATTACAAGTGGGACTTCATGAAATTAAAAATTCCTATATCGGCAAAAGCACCTGTTAACTGAGCAAAGAGGCAGTTCTCAGAATCGGAAAACCCTTTGCCAGTTAGACATCTGGCTTAGTGTCTAGAATACAAAAAGAACCCCCAAAAACTGAACACTAAGAACAAACAACTCAATTACAAAGTAGGGTATGGATCTGAACAGACTGCTCTCAGAAGAAATACTAATGGCTAAGAAATATTTTTAAATGTGTTCACCATTCTTAGCCATCAGGGAAATACAAATCAAAACCATTTTGAGATTTCATTTTTGCCCCAGTCAACAAAAAACAGGAAATGTTGCTAAGAACGTTGGGAACTTTCATACACTCTTGGTAAGAGTGTAAACCAGTGCAGCTACTATGGAAATCAGGGTGGCATTTCCTCAAAAAACTAGAAATAGATGTACTTATGACCTGAGTCTCTTTCCTACATCAGAGACACCTGCTCATCCATGTTGATTGTTGCTCTGTTCACAATATCTAAGGCATGGGAAGAACCTAGATGGCCACCCACTGATGAACAAATAACAAAAATGTGGTGCCTAGACACAGTGAACGTTTATTCAGCTGTAAAGAAAAATGAAATTGCGACATTCTCAGTTAGATGGACAGAACTGGAAAACATTATATTAAGTGAGATAACCCAGACCCAGAAAGACAAACATCACACCTTTTAACTCATATGTACATCCTAGCCTTAAATCTTTAGATTTGTATATTTAACTTGGAGTGCATGTAGAATCCAGGAAACTAGAAAGGGGTCATTGGTGGGCAAGGAGAAGAAAGTTCTTAAGGAAGGGGGTGTGTGTGCTGGATAGCCTTAGTTGTCAACTTGACACACCTGGGTAGAGGGAGCCTCAAGTGATGAATTTCCTCTATTGGACTGGTCTGTGGCCATGTCTGTGGGGCATCTTCTTGATTATTGATTCATGTGGGAGGGCCCAGGCCACTGTGGCTGGTGCCACCCCTGGGCAAGTGGGCCTCTGTTTTATAAGAAAGCAGGTTGAGTAGGGGACAGAGAAGCAAGCCAGTAAGCAGCCTTCCTCCATGGCCTGTGCTTTAGCTTCTGCCTCTGGGTTCCTGGCCCGAGTTCCTACCTTGGGGTCCCTCGGTGATGAACTGTGACCCTGGAGATATGAGCCAAATAAACCCTTTCCTCCCAAAGCTGGTATTGGTCAGAGTGTTTTGTCGTAGCAATGGAGCAACAAACTAGAACAGGGGGACAGTATAACAAATGTGAAATGAAGGTGAAAAATGGGAATAATAAGGAGAGAAGTTTGAGTCTGGAGAGGGATGGGAGGGAAAAGTTGAGGGGGGTGGAGAAATGAATAATTGATACTAAGAATGTTTGAAAAAGTCAGAAACCTGTTTTATAAACTTCTCAGGTAGCTAGGTAGATAGGTAGATGATGATAGATTAGATAGATGACAGATAGATGATAGATAAATAGATAGATGATAGATAGATAGATAGATAGATAGATAGATAGATAGATAGATAGATAAAGATTTTAATTGGAGTTACTCTATACCAGGGATAATGCTCCTCCCAGCTGTGAGCCTTGTGAACTGCAGTAATGTCCAGCATGGGAAGATATGCCCAGTGGTGCAACAGCAGTGCAAATGTAAAGGGGGAACCAACTGGTCTCTGATTGGACTTGAGGCTTTCTCCACAGGAAAAACATTGTGAGTACCATAAAACTGGCCAAGAAGCCTTAATTGGGGGAGTTCATAGGCCCCCAGGATGAATCTACTATTATTTTGGTAAATGAACATAGTATCAAACTGTCCTCTAAATTCATCTGTCTATCCCCATAGATTAGTGCAGCTCTCAGATCTCATCAGAGAAGTTTCTTTGTTCAGAGAAAGTCAGATAATGCAGAAACTCACAAGTGACCAAAGTACAGACCATGTATCTGTGGCATGCTCAGCCACAAGTAAACCACAACCCCTCCTGGTAAGGCTCAGGAACCATCGTAAAAGAGGGAATGGAAAGATTTTAAGAGGCAGAGGTCAGGGAGCACTGGAATGAAACAGTATCTTCAGACATGACAAGACTGTTTCACAAATGAAATCACTGCAGCTGTGGTTGCCTGCACAATATTAAGCCAATCAACTTCCCAGCTTGGATGGGAGAGGGACTCATGAGCCTTTACCCCTAGCTTGAGGAGCTTCTTGGGGAGAGTCAATTTTCTTTAAGGGTATAGCCACTGGGAGGTCAGTCTTGATCCACTGATGGTCCCACACTCATGAACAGCACAAATTGAACTTGGATTATACATTTTTTTAAAAACAGGGCATTAGGTTGGAAGGAGGTAGAGATGGATCTGGGAGATATTGGGGGGGGAATGGCTGGTAAATATGCTAACAGTGTATTGTATGCATGTATGAAATTCTCAAATAAGTAAAAATTATGTGTAAGAGATATATAAGTAAAAATGAGCAAAATGTTGACCAGAAATCTCACATACAAAAATATGTACAAATGTACAATAAGCACATGAGTAATGATGAATATCATTGGTCATCACAGAAAAGCAAATTAAAACTAATTATTTACCGCTATGTTCCTAGCACAGTGACTGAGAGAGGACTGACTCCCTAATGTTGAGGAGCACGTGGAAGAATGGGAACATGTACCATGAAGTTGCTGGTAGTATAAACTGCGCTTTGGAAAGCAACAACTGTTTATAAAATTCATATACACTTACTCATGATGAAAATAGTCTTATTTTTGGTGAAGATGAGAGAAGTGAAGCCTAGTTCTACCAAAGACTTGTTTATATAAATGACAATTTTCTTCATAATACCCAAAGACTGGGGGCTGGAGACATGGCTCAGCAGTTAAGAGCTCTGGCTGCTTCCAGAGCACCCAGGTTTGGTTTCTGGCCACCCACATGGCAGCTAACAACTGTCAACAACTCCAGTTCCACGGGATCTGCTCCCCTTCTCTGGCCTGTGCAGGAGTTATATGACACTGGTATGCTTATATACATGCAGGCAAAACACTATTCACATAAAATAAAAGTAAAAAATTAAAAATACCTTAATGTATATGTGTACCGCACCTTCATTATCCATTCATCAGTTGATGGACATCTAGTTTGTTCCCAATTTCCGGCTATTAGAAAAAGGACATGAACAGACATGGATGAAGAGGTATTTCTGCAGTAGGGTATAGAGTCTTTTGGGTATATGCCTGAGAGTGATGTGACAGAATCACATGGTAGATCAATTTCAAGCTTTTTGAGGAATCTCAGCACTGATTACCCTAGAGGCTGCAGCACTTTGCACTCCCACCAGCAGTGGATTAGAGTTCTCCTTTCTCCACATCCTTGCCAGCATTCCTTGTTTGTTTGTTTTTTTTTTTTTTATTTGGTTTTGCCATTCTGAGAGGAGTCACACTGGATGAGAACTGAGATACTTCATCGTGGTACCTGAGCAAAGCTGATTGCCAGGTGTGAACTCACAGGCCTCAGGAGGCCTCTTAACACTTCTGATAACTCTGTATGTCAGCATGGTAACAAGTTACTCCTACTCTCAAAATAAATAAATTAAGCTAAGATTCTGTTCCTCAGGAAAACTACCATTTGGCCATACTTGGTGATATTAGGGAACGTGCTACACTTTTAGAATTCATTCATATTTAATTTTGTGAAGGCCTACCAGTGTGATTTAAACCTTTGGAAATAGTAGAAGTTGGGGAGACATGTACTGTGAATAAAAGAATTTAAAGTTAAAAATTTTAATGAGAGAATGCCAGGCTATTAATATAAAATCTGAACTCAGTACAAAATAGGAAGTGCTTTGTTTGAGTTAAAAACCTGATAGGCACTTGAAATTGGATAAAACACAGCTACTAAGAGGAAGGCTGTGGCATGGTGGGGTTGGGGGGTGCTGCATTCCAGAGTCTGAGTTTCCCACCATTAGAAATATAGGAGAAGGTGGTAAATGACAAGCTTGAAAATGTGTGGGCAGGTCACTGTTACTATCTAGTCCCTGGAACACTACAGATTAAAGGACTTTAACTACAATTAATTATAATAGATGAAGAATAAGAAAGAATCCAAAAATACTTTCAGCTGAGTTTGGTGGTTCATGCCTACAGTCCCAGCACTTGGGGTGCTAAGGGAAGATGGTTGTCAAGTTCAGTGCCAGCCTGGGCTACAGTGTCAGACTGACTCAAAAACAATCAAAACAAGTAGAAATGAAAACATAGTTTTCAGGGGGCTGGAGAGATGGCTCAGCGGTTAAGAGCACTGGCTGCTCTTATAGAGGACCAAGGTTCGGTTCCCAGCATCTACATGGCAGTTAACAGTTGTCCATAACTCCATTTCCAGGGGATCTGACATCCTCTCTGACCTCCATGGGCATTGCACAACACACTTATACACATGTAGGCAATACAGTCATACACATAAAATTTAAAAAATAAATAAAAAGTATTTTAAAAACAACAACAGTTCCTCATGTAAGAAAGAAGTTTGGAAGAGGAAAAACAATGAGGGGTTGGGGGAAGGGGCAGACCTGGAGTGCAATTCAATGTCTTCTCTTTTATACCATATTTTAGATTTACACTGAGATGCCCATGTTATTTGCAAATATAGTACTGTCTTAAAAAGGTGAGGAGATATAGTTTTGAAGCTACTATTGTAGAAATACTGCAGAAGACAGGGCTAAATGATATTTCAAGGAACGAGATTAATGTGAGAAAGCTATACAGATAGATCTTAAGGAATGTTTATCTTTCGTGATTGAAAAACAGCAAAAATGGTCTAGCGAGATGACTCGGTGGTTATGAGCACTTACTACTCTTGTAGAAGACCTGAGTTCAGTTCCTAATATCCACTGGGTGACTCACAACCACCTATTACTCCACCTTCAGAGGATATGAAGCTCTCTTCTGGCCTTCACAGGCACCCGCACACAGACATATGTGATACATGCACACACACACACACACACACACACATCATAAATAAATAAAATAGCAAATAATAAGAGAAGGAACATTAGAGAAAAGTAGAATGGACATTAAAACACTGAAAGGGAAACAGCAATACAAGATAGAGAGAAGTCTCCAGGATGCAGGGGGAGAACAGCAAAGAGCCATTAAAGACAGCAGAGACAGACAGCGAAGGACGACTCAGGTCATTTCGTTCTAATTTCATCATCTGAACTTGACAATGAGAGGTCATTTTCTCTGGTCAATAAATGGAAGCAGAGTGAATTTTCTGCTGGGTAAGTTTAGTGGAAATGGGAAAATAGTGAAATATTATATTCACTGCAGCAATGATCAAAAGCAAAGAGGAAAATCACTTTGGAAAACTACCAGCTCTTGTTTGTTTATGCAAACAAACAAAATGAAACAAAAATCTCACTGACTCTGTGGAAGAAAAGGTAGATTCTGGAGACAGTTAAGTAGGAGAGACCCAAGGGCTGAGTGCTGGTGACCTACATGTGGAGTACGAGCGGTTACTGAGATGCTCAGCTCCTGACATGACGCGTGAGCTACCTACTTCTCTCTGTCAGCGAGAGACCTAGATGTATTCTGTATGAAGTGTCTACTTTATTGCTTTATTTCTTTTAATTTTGGATTTTTTCCCCTTTGGAAAGGAGATAGAAACCGGAGGGAAGAGAAGGAAGATGAAGATAACAGAGAGAGTTTCAGAGAGGGAAGCATGGTAACAGATGGAGAACAGGAAAGACTGGGGAGGTTGCAGCAGATGGCCTCTGCTTTCTCAGTACAGCAGGAAAGAAGGTCAGCTGTTCAGAGTGAGGACGGCACGGTGGAGAATGAGGCATCAGAAATGTAGGAAAAATGTTGGAACATTATTTTTGGGGGAGGAAATGGATAAAAAGTTCAGAGAAGCATAAGATTTGGAGGTTCTGACAGTCTAAAATTGAGACTAGGAACAAGAGCTTAGCAGATGCGGCAGCAACTTTCTTCTGAGAGTCTCAAGCTAAGTAAGAGGGGAATGGGCTACAAGGTGAGGAGGTAACCCATTTGGGGAGTTTGGCATGACTTAAGGCTACCATCAGGAACCTAGTGTTAGAAGAGAAAGCTTAGCAGGGGTCACCATGAATCGTCGGACCTTCAGAACCCCATGAAGTTGAAAGGTGGGGTGAAGAGCAGACATAATTGAGGGTGTGGGATGTGGGAGTCAGGACAAAGGCAAAACTGAGATGCGGAAGATGGGAAGAAATGGGGTCCTTGAAATATGGGGGAACCATTTCTTATCACAGCTGTTTTTAAGGGTGTCACTCTGGAACACTTTCTTTCCAGATCACTTGGGAAGCTAGTAACAAAAAAAATAGTGCCAGGTGCCATAGCAATTAAGAACTTTGCTGCTTTCTGAGGTTCTTTTCCTTTCTTTTTCCTTCCTTCCTTCCTTCCTTCCTTCCTTCCTCTCCTCCCTCCCTCCCTTCTTCCTTCCTTCCTTCCTTCCCTCCCTCCCTCCCTTCTTACCTCCACCCCTCCCTCCCCCCCTCCACACATTAATATCATGTATCTTGTTCATATTTCCCCTTTCTACATTATATAGAATGTTGTCCTTTATGATTAGTACTTTATTTAAGAACTATTTGTCTACCTAAATCCATGAAAATATCCTTTTTGCCAACACTGATTTCTTCTTTTATTCTCCTCTCCTCCCTCCCTCCCTTCTTCCTTCCTTCCTTCCTTCTCTCCCTCCCTCCCTCCTTCCTTCCTTCCTTTTCTTTTCCTTTCTTTCTCTCTCTCTTCTCTCTCCCTCCCTCCTTCCTTCCTTCCTTTTCTTTTCCTTTCTTTCTCTCTCTCTTTCTCTCTTGATGGCACTTGCTGGATGTCTACAATTTTGTTCAGATGACTGCAGCGCTTTGAAAAGATGGTGTGGCTACTGATGTATAAAATACTGTTATTGGTCTTTAATATACACAAATACATATAGTCATATATAGTCACATATACATTAAAGGTTTGGAAACTTTAGCTGTGCTCTCTGCTTTGGAAAAAAAATGTTTCTTAGTTTATCATGTTGAGTTTGCATTGTGTGGAAGTTAACAGCCACTCTGGTCTAGGAGCATTAAACTGATTTTCCCCTGTGGGGTAACAGTCTGTATTAAATATGTAAGGTTTTATCTATGTGGGCTTGAGTACAGAACTGAGTAGAGTATGCTCTACACAATTAAAAAGGCAGAAACACAGTAGTTATAGTAGGGAGAGGACTAATGGAATGATCAATGAAGTGACTTCCTTTCAAAAGGAAATGAATGAACCCAGAGTGCTGGAAGCAGAAGGTTGGACTAGAGTATGAGGAAGCTAGCCGGGTGCAGTGGCCCACACCTGCAGTCCCAGTACTTGGGAGGCAGAGGCAGGCAGACCTCTGTGAATTCAAGGCCAGCCTGGTCTAGTGAGTTCCAGGACAGCTGGGGCTACAGGAGACCCTACTTCAAAAATACAAAAAAAAAAGTGAGGAAGCTAAGAAAATTTTATAACTCTTATGATTTTGGCCATCAGTAAAAGCTCTGAAATTATTGCGCTGATAGAAGAATTAAGGACTAAAATCGTAATACAACAATAACAGTAGAAATTTGTGGAAGAGGAGAGTGGTGGCTTAGGTGACAGTTTCAAGGCCTTTGAAAAGGAAGAACATGACGTTTCAGAGCAAAGATTTGGCATAAAATTTCAGAATGAATAACCTGGACTTTAAGATCGGACTGGAGCTGATGACTCTGCCACAAACCAGTAGGGTGAACATTATCTCACTTATACATGGAACTTTAAAAAGTAAGTCATAGAAGTAGAGAATGGAATTGTGGTTTCCACAGAAGAGTGGGAAGGGAGAACAGAGAGATGCTGGTCAAAGTGTATAAAGTTTGAGTGACAGAGGAAGAAGCTGTGACATCTATTGCCCTACATGATAGCTGTAGTTGATCTCATATAATATATATATATATATATATATATATTTGTAGTATGTTTAAATGCTTGTGCAACAAATATGTTTGTGAAGTGAAAGACACATTAATCAACTTGATTCACTCATTTCATCATGTATACAGAGAGATGCTGGTCAAAGTATATAAAGTTTGAGTGACAGAGGAAAAAGCTGTGACATCTATTGCCCTACATGATAGCTATAGTTAATCTCATATATATATATATATATATAATTGGAGTATGTTTAAATGCTTGTGCAACAAATATGTTTGTGAAGTGACAGACACATTAATCAACTTGATTCACTCATTTCATCATGTATACATACATCAAAATGTTGCAATTCATGCTCTAAATACATACAATTATTATTTACTAATTAAAGATACATTTGAAAAATAATAGAAAAAAACAACTGTCTTGGTTTGTTCTTTGTTGCTGTGACAAAATGTTCTGACTACTACCAACTTGGGGAGGAAAGGGTTTATTTAGCTTACATATCCCAGGTCACAGTTTATCCCGGAGCCCAATGTAGGAACTCAGGGCAGGGACCTGGAGGCATGAGCTGGAGCACAGGCCATGGAGGAACGCTGCTTACTGGCTTGCTCCCTGGCCCCTGTTCAGCCTGCTTTGTCATGCAACACAGGCCCACTTGCCCAGGGGTGGCACCACCCACAGTGGGCTGGCCTCCCCACATCACTCATTAAGAAGATGCTCCTCAGACATGGCCACAGGCCAGTCCAATGGAGGCAATTCCCCAGTTGAGGCTCCCTCAAGCCAGGTGTGTCAAGTTGACACTAAAGCTATCCAGCACAACCAAAGGCTTGAACTATGCAATTACAATCAGATCTAAGATAAAGAGGTCTAAAGACGTCCATACTGAAGAGAGTTGTGCTAACACACTCATGCTGGTTAAAAACAGGAGGGCTCAAACTTCTCAAGATGGCAGAGAAGCTCTTCTCGGACAGGAACTCAAGCTGAGAACACCGCTTTATTCCCACTTTCTGGATCTCATGATGCCACCGCAGCACACCCAGGCAGAGGCTCGCCAGAGCTTGCTCCTGTGGTCTCTCCAGGCAGTACCCCTGCCTCACTCTAAAGGAGACCAGACTCCACAGAGAGAAGCCACTTGCTGGCCATCAGCAAGGCTCCACCCCTCCCTGCTAGCAGCCAGTCAAGGGTTTTCTGAGATGCCTTCAGGAAAATGCGTTCTACCGGCTGCACTCCACACAGTCTCTGCCTTATACAGCTGTATTTTGTTATCGTGACTCATACCACGTATTTTTCTAGTCCAATATTGTGATTATAATAGTCCAGGTAATTCATCAGTCTTTGAAGGGCCAGAAGCTGAACCCCAGGTAAGTTGGAGTCTCGATGGGTACAGCCTTTATAACAGTATCTCTTGACCAACATGGGACCATACCCAGGACAGACCCATATCACTTCTATATTCCTGATTCAAACAGGGCTGGCTTCTCCATGGCACAAGGCCTATGGTGCACCATAACCTTAGGAGTCCTTGGAAATTCTTTTTAAAAGAGTGAAAAGATTAATATAAAAGCGAATAAAATCTAACAAATCTAGCTTATGTTATTTTTATCTTCATAGCTACACAGGCATACAATGTAGTCTTTAATATTTATTTATTTAATTTTATTTATTATTTATTAATTTTGTGTGTGTGTGTGTGTGTGTGTGGAGGAAGGGGCCCAAGTTGACAAAATTACCAAGAACTCTATAAAAGCCCAAAGCAGCCTCAGGTGTAACCCTCACGAAGTTCCTTTTTCTCCTCTGATTTTCTTGTTTAAAGTACAGAATAGTGTGATCCTGAATATGAGGAAGAAAAAAACTGGGGAGATGGGGAAGTGCTTGAGTGTAAAGACCTGCACTCCACCCCCAGAACCCACAGAAAGCCAGAAGTAGTAGCAGGCATCTGTAAACCCATAGCTGGTACAGTTTGAGATGGAGGCCGAGACAGGAGAAGCCTTTGAATGTAACCTGGTGTACACAGCCTGGAACAAGAAGCCTTGCCCCAAGCAAGGTGGAAAGTGAGAATCAACAGTCAACATCCAAGGTTGCCCTCTGTGGCACACTCAACGCCAATTAATAGGTACACACACACACACACACACACACACACAGCCACACGATTGAAAAATAAGAGGTAGAGAGAAGCAGGGACAGAAGAGCTAAGGCCCAGGGAAACATGGCTGAAGGAATGTTTCAGTCCCGTGATCATGGTGAAGTCTGTAGCTACTTCGAGAGTGTGCCCAGCTCTTGGGTTTCTCCTGCAATCCAATACTTGTTCTAAGAGAAGCCAGTTCACCAGTCAGGACGTCACCGGGTAGGGAAGAGAAGACAGGAAGCCTGTGGCTCCATTTACCACACAAAACCCCACCCAGGAAGCCCCCCCATCGCCATCTGTTTTTTTTGTTATGTTTGGTTTTTTTCTCGCTCTCACTTTCTCTGTCTCCCAGCCTGCCAAGTTTTGTTAGAGATATTTTTGAAAACATGCTGATTGGCTCTGCCACAAATTCGTGTTCTCTAACCCCTCTCTGTGGCTCAGCAATCCTTCTTTTCATCTCTTGTTAGCTCTGTTTACTCCTCCTCCCTGGCTTGGCATCCAGTGGAATGAGAAACAGGTTGGTTTCTCAGTCACTCAGCAAGTCTTGGTTGAGGACCTACAGCAAAGCCCAGGACACCAGGTCCTGTCAGAGATTTGACCTCAAGCCACTTAACAGCATTATGGGGAAAACAATTCAACTCACACCCCCTCCCCCATATGCCTACTGTGCGCTAAGTATGGCAGTGAATGCCTAAGGATTGAAAGAAGAATTTGACATGGGCTCTGCTTCCCCAGAAGAATTTGATTCTCAAATATATGTAAATGGATAACTGCAACCCGAAGTCACCTCTCTTTAATTGAGGCGATGGAGGCTCGTGCTCAGTTCATCTCAGGGGAGCCTGGAGCTGTCTGTGAGCATGGGCCCAGCTTCCACATTGATGCCCCTTTGCTCCTAATTTGGACCTCCTCCCATCTGCAGACATTTCTACATTAAAACCAAAGTGAATATGAGATTATTTTCAAATGATAAAACCCTTGGCCCAAGCACTAGCCAGAACATGTTCTTTAGTTAGGAGCTGTCAGAGTCACTTTAAAAATAAAGCTGAACAAAGTGTTAAACAAACATACAAGCAGAACAGAGGGGGCAGTTCAAATATAGCCAGGTAATCCAAATCCACTACAGCTTCGGGGAGCGTACATCTGCAGCCTCAGAACGACCACAGTGCTGATTAGCTTTTTAATCTTACCCCAGCAAGGATGGAAATTTTTCCTGTTACTGAAAGACAAGAGGAAACCATTATTTCTTTGTAAAGACAAATATCCATTTCAGTAAGTAATTTAAAGCACATACTGTAGAGAGCACGTGTGGGTATTTGGCATAGACTGCCAAAGTACTAATAAAATAACTTCTCCTTAGCTGGTCTTTTCCAGCTGAAAGACAGAATTAATGGTGTCTCCTTTCTGGTACTTACCATATTAGAAATGCATACAGTTGATCAACTGTTAGAAATAAAGAAGGCTTATGCCCATAAAACGAGAGGAGGACCACAGAAATCCATCACCATTTTCTGTCCTCACTTAGGATGTCATCAGGATTTAACGAATGCACTTGATGTCAGCCTGGCTAATGACTCTGTCATTATTTAGATGTGTCTGTACCTAAAGAGCCCTGGGATTGTCTCAGTTGTACATATTTGACTTTGATACTGTTCGCTCCTTTAAGATTTGACTATTTGTCCTACAAAAAATGCATTTACATTGTTAGAGGAATATTATTTCATGACATGTTTGTGTGTCTAAGAGGGGATATTGGAGCTTTATGACACTGGTGCTTAAGAAGAAGCTCCTCCCTGAACTATCCATCTTGCCACCTGTCCTTCCTCTTGGCATCGTGCTGGGCACAGAGAAGATCATTTAGCATGTGCACATGGAGTCAATGCAGAGGGCTGGCTGGGGTGAGGGAATAGCCTTTCTGTTGCTACAGAACGGTACCTTAATGGAGCTTACGATTACTTTCACTTTGCAGATTAATATGACAAAGGCCAAGAAAATGAGATTTAATTAGTGAAGCCGGGAGAAACTACGGCTTTACATTTCTGGCTACAAATAAAGCACCTGGCTCCCTGCCTGGTTCTTAGTAGGTGCTCAACAAATACTTGTTAAATGACGGAATATTTTCTACAGCCCAGAAGATAAAGGCTGTCAGTGATCATGTATCTGGATCACTTTTGGCAAGTGTGAGGCTTCCAGACTTTCAGCCATTCTTTCATCCTGGAAAACTGGCTTCTGGTTATAATAGTAGGTTCATAAATGACTATAAGAATCATTAGGCTTGTTGGCTTTTATGCCCAGTGAGATTTCTGAAGTAAAAAGGGCCCTTGGGATGAAGATCTTTGAAAATATATTTTATCTATATTTTTAATTTTATTTTATTTAAATATAATTTTATTATACTTTGAGAATCTCATATACGATGTATTGTGATCACCTCCACCTACCCATTTCCTGGGTCCAGTTTCCTCTGGGCCCCCTCACAACATGCCCCTCTCTCAAATTCCTCTCCTCTTTTTAAATTTCACTTCCTCCTTTAGAATGAAGACTAAGGGCTCTGTCACTGTTCTTAGGGGTCCTGACCCTCTTAAAGTCTCCAGGGGTCTTTCAGGAGCTTTTCATAACAGTTTTCTAATCACCATAAATCATTTTCTCCAATATTCTTCTCCCTCATTCCTACCTACTGTAATGTATGTACTCTTGTAGGTCAAGCTGAATGGCTCCTCCCCTTTGCTCTTCTGTCATGTGTCTACTCCTCAACACAGCCACATCGCCAAAGTATGATCCACTTTCTTTAAACTGCTCAGATGAGCAGATTCTTCTGCAGGTCTGGTCACCTCTCCATTCTTGTCCAAAGTTCCTATTGTTGTTTTGTGCATTCCTTCTGAAAGATGACTCAAACTGTCTTTACCATACTGGTGAGAAAGTTTAAGAAGCAGATGTTTTTCTTGGTATACTCATGACGCAGTTTTATTGCTGTGTGGCTTTTTGGGGCATTACATACCAGTGTGTTAGCCCCTCAACCTGTGCCTAAAGCTCTGAAAAGCTTTGTACTTATGTGTCTTCTACTTCTGTTTGAATTTGTAGAAGAGGGAAAGAGAGAACGGGAGAAAGGGATCGCAGACAGAGACCGTGTGTGGGTATAAGATAGAAGACAAAAGATACACTAAATGCATTTCATCTTTTAACTAGAGAAATCATCTTGTGACCCCATCCTTTAGAATTTGCACCTCTCCAGCTTTGCTTACCAAGTTTAAGAGTGCTTATAAATTGCATTTCTTACATCAGCAAATAGTTATATAAATATCCCTAGCTATGTACTATGCAATGCTGTTTGGCAGAATTATTCCTTTCTCAGGGGTGATGAAGTTGACCTTCAAAGGAGTAGAGTAGCTGCTTTCTGAAACTAGGGCAGATCCAGGACTCAGGCTTGGCTCCCTGACTCCAGGTGCAAAGCATTCCTGCTCCATTACATGTACTGTTTAGAGAAGCCAAATCCAGCTTCAGATGCTGCATATATAATAAAACATTACAACAAGATAGATCCTCAGCCTCTAACACTTAATGTATACGCAGAGGTTTTCTGACTGAGAAGGGGAGGGAGAGAAGGACCTGTGACTGAGCAGCATACAGATTTTTCTTTGCAGAGACCCCCGCTAAAGGCTGCTGTCAGAAGCTAGGACAAGCTCAAGTTTGTGAGGGTTCTCTGTTATAGTGACAGAGGTTCAACACCCCCACCCCCCACTCTGGCCCTAATAAAACATAACACATAACATTGAAAGTTCAGCAGTGATTTCCCAGACTGAGAGTCCCCAAATTATGAAATATTCTCTTAAAGAAGTTTTGAATCATCAATCCATGTTCTCATTGGGGACAGGGGTGTTCTTGCAAAAGAGGTTAAAAGTTTTAAGTCAACTTATAAAAGCCTAGCTGTAAATTCCTGATGTGCACTAACTGAAATGCTGGTACAACTGCCATGAAATAAAAATGAATAAGTACCAATCCATGTTCTCATTGTGGACAGGGGTGTTCTTGCAAAAGAGGTTAAAAGTTTTAAGTCAACTTATAAAAGCCTAGCTGTAAATTCCTGATGCGTACTAACTGAAATGCTGGTACGACTACCATGAAATAAAAATAAATAAGTACATGAATGAATGAATATATCAGGGGATGTCTAGGACACAAACCCAGGCTCCAGATTGTCAGCATCCAAGTAGGATCTTATAGTTTGGGGAAGGGGCTCCAGAGAGGTGATGATTGTGAAATGAGGAATGGGCCCCAGGAGAGTGCAGAGTGAAGGAGTGGCTATGGTAAAGCCAGAGACATCTGCCCAAGAAACCCAGGCTTGCTCAATCTTGAGCTGAGCCTCCATATTTCCTTCCTACAATCTCTGCCTGCTACTTCAAATTTCCCTTTGAACAGAAAAGCAATGAGTCAGAGGGACTCCTCATTCCATTCCTGAAGCCCGAAGGTGGTGATGCTGAAGGTTGGTTAGATTTGTACACTTTTCTATCCCCTTACATCAATAATTAAGATCAGAGGAAATGAATTCTTTTCCACTTCTTCTGGCTGTCAGTATCATTCTGGAATTCACCAATTTATATTTAATACATAAGTTTTCAAGATATACTTGGCCAAAATGTCACTGGCTTAGCTAGGTTGGATGCATTGACAGGACTTATATATGATAACAGCTAAAGAGCCTTATTTTTCATGCTCTTTGTTTACCACTGTGCTATGTCCCCAGTCCAATATTGTCTTTTATTTATACATTTTTATTGCATACATATATTGTATATTATCAAGATTTTTCCCATGTGATTTCCAATATTATGGGCCCTGCAATAAAGCAGTTTGGTCTCTATATGTTACGACTTTTCTTTTCATCATTTTTACAATGATAGTAACACTGTATACCTATGTCAAAGAATTGCTCTGAGTATGAACGGATTAATCTTTATAATGGACTTATCCTAAGGATTGCCATAAAACAAGCATTCAATGTTTCCCCTTAGCATTACTAGCTTTTTCTTGTTTTGCTTTAGTTACATGGTTCCTGGGTTTCCTATGAAATCTTGTGAAAGGTATTATGAAGCCATCTCTATTTCTATAGGATTCTCTGAGACTGAATGGCATATGGATAAGCTGTATATTTATAATAACCCAACACTCTCCCAGTGGAAGAAAATTGTGGGCATGAGTGGTTCTTCTTCACCAAGAAAAAATGCAAAATGGAGCTGCCCATGGACAGTAGCCAGGGAAGCGGGAAGCAGAGTAACGGTTTGTACACAGAGGCCAACTGGCTGGCTTTGAATGCCATGTGCACCTCTTAATTCACATGTGATTTTGGGTAACTTATGTAGTCTCTCAATTTCTCAGTCTTCCTTTCTATGAAAAGAAGATAATGGTACTGTTTTCTCATTAAGTTGTGAGGATTAAATGAATTCATGTGTGAAGTATATGAATGAGTACCTGGCATATAGTAATTACTATTGAAGTGGTTGAAAATTTGGGGGAATGGAATGGATAAATGGGTTTCCTTGAATTTTATCAGTGCTGTGTGTATATTCAGCTGAATTTTTTCAATCTGAGTTTTATTTTTCCTTAAATAATGATCCATTTAATTTGTTATATTTTTTTGCATGTTTGAATTTTATTTCATGATTTCTTTGTGTCATCCTAATATTATTTACAATTTTAGAAAAACAAAACCAGGCAAACAAATTTCAACCCTCTCTGGTTGAATAGACTCAATGAAATTCCAGAGTACACCCAGATTTTCTACTTTAAAGTCTTGAGTGATAGGGAGAAAGCAACCAAATCCATACATGTGTCCCCAAGAGATGTGACTCAACTGCATTTTTTTCATAGTTTTTCCTCTTAAGTTTTGGTGGGCATATCTTTGATCAATCTCTTTAAGGAAGGCTCTCCAACTCCTCCTTAAAAATGGAAGCCAGTGGGCACAGGCAAGCTGGACACAATCTGGCCTCTACCACACAGTAGTGTTATGTAGCCTCTCTGAGCTTCAGCTTCTTTCTGTGGAAATGGACATAACAAACCTGCAGTTCTGTGAATCGCATATTGAGCTACCATGATCGTGAATTGTTGATACAATGAGGTATTTTACTTCACTGTTGTGTTGTCTTTCCTTGCTCATCAAAGTCTGTATTTACGCATGGAAGTGTATTATGCAGGACAATGACAACTTTTTATAAGTGGCAAGACAGAACGTGGTTAAGAACAGTTATTGGAAGGTATTCCAGCCCTTCAGGAATCTGGTTTTCTACGCTGGTTTTTTTCTCATATAGACTTCTAGTATGTCCAGAAACACAGAGAGCTCACATCTGGGCCTGCAGACAAGGGCCCAGTATGTTGCTTTTCCTCACTTCAGGTTTGTGCAGAAATATAAAACTCCCAACCTAACACATTCTCCGGTGAGCATTAAAAGGACACTTGGCTAAACTGAAGGCCATATTCCTTTCCCATCGAAGCAGGTCACAGAGCCTACACTCAGGAATAATCTTCCAAAGGCATTTAGAGTCGCTTCTGACTCACACACAAAAACTGGATCAAGACTCTGGTGTGCTAGATGTTGGATACAGCTATAATGATCTTATGCAATAAAAATGTTAAAGAATATACAACCAAATACTTCACTCAGTATAACGGATTAATATAGACCTCCAAAGGGACAGGACCCACAGAAAAAGAAAGGCTCAAAACCCTGTGTCCTCTCCACCTAATAATGAATTAATATTTGCAATGCCTGTGGTGATTTTCCTCTCTATTCACCCATGAGAGTCTGTAGCAGTGTTATGGGGAGTCAGTGAGATCCACAGTGACAGATTTTCAGGTTCAAATTTGTGGTCACCACCAATGGCGGCCGCTCCTTTCTTGTGGGTGCTGCTTCTTCATTCTCACAGGTGTCAAAGATGGTCCTCCTGCTCGCCCTGGACTAAACCATCTCTTCTGTCTTCCCTGGGCTGAGGCCCCTCTTCTGCTTGCCCTGTGCTGCCTCCTGCATCACTGCTTCTGTCTGCTCCCAGACCCCAGGACTGGTGAGGAGACTGTGTCAGCAGAGCCGCATTCAGACACAGGAGACCAAGTTCAGTGACACAGGTCTTGTTTATTGCAGGAAGGCACAAGCTTATATAGGGGTAGTGGTCCAATCACAGCACAGCAAGTAGGATACCTTATTAGCATAACAAGTTTAGTGTCCTATCACAGCACAGCAAATAGGATACCTTATTAGTATAACAGACTTAGCATCCTATTAGCATAACAGACTTAACATCCTATCACAGAATAGCAGGTAAGATGCCTCATTAGCATACTGGGTTTCTGATTACAGAGCCTGGATTCCTGGAAACCACATGACCCTGACAGTTGCAATATCACCTTAGGCTCAAGCGTGTCTCTCACACAAAGTTTCAGGTTTTCAATGGCAATTTTCATACTTATTATTTTTAAAACTTTTAATCATGTTTTTAGTTATGTTTAAGTGTGGGGGGGAGCACACAGGTGGAGGTCAGAGGTCAACTTTTAGGATTCAGTTTTTTCCTTCTACCATGGGATCAAACTCAGATCATGAGTCTTGGCAGCCGGTGCCTTTATCAGCTGACTGTGTCACCAGCCTTTACCACCATTTAAAAATATAAAACAAGAGAACATACTATGAGTCCTCCAGAAACCATCTTCTTTTTAAAAAAAAATTTATTTATTATTTTTATTTTATGTGTATGAGTGTTGTGCCTGCATGTAGGTGAATGCACCCATGTTGTGCAATGCCCTTAGAGGACAGAAGAGGTTGTTGGATCCCCTGGAACTGGAGTTACAGACAGTTATTAGCTGCCATGTGGGTGCTAGAATTCCATCCCAGGTCTTCTGCAAGAAGACTGCTGAGCCATCTCTCCAGCCCCAGAAACCATCTTCTAACCTAATGCTGCCACATGGTTTCACTGAGAAGGTCTGTAAGTCAGCCTGGTCTTGGTACCAAATGATCCCATCCAGTCAGAGCATCTCTGTCTGCTGTTAGGTGATCATGTCCTAGTGTTAATCAGTGATCGTCATATGTCTGCTATTGTACTCTCGTTGGATTCTTTTGCTAATTATGAAGACAAAACTTCTTTTTTACTGTTATCAGCTATAATTGAAGATATTTTCACAGACTAGGATTTTTAGCTTCATTATTTAATAAATCAGAATGTTTTGACATCATGAAAATGACAGTGTGGTGGAATGATGTTCTACATTAATTGTTACAGGCTAATGAGAAAAGAACAGAGGCAGACTCAGTATATAAATGGGGTTTTTGTACCAAATGAACAGTGAATGGCATCACAGACCATGGTAAAACTTACAAAGGATTTATAGTCCAAGTAAAGAATTATGATTGAATAATTAAATTATCCCAGAGCACATTTTATATAGTACATAGTATAAATACACTGAACTCCATGAAAACCCAAGCATAGCAACAAATACCATCCATGATGCCCATGGGTGTTCTGTGCAGATCTGTCTTTACATAACAAAATTTACAGCAGTTTGGGAGGATTAGGCAGTAATAAACAACAAAAAAAATTTCCATTAAATTATATTTCAAAATTATTTTCAGTTTAATTTTGGGTGAGCTGCCACACAAGTGGGTCTATTAAAACCATGAGTTGTGGCTTCAATTTGTTATTTTTCAAGAAAGGAAAAATGATTACAGTGATGGCTGAGGTTCAAGGAATGATCCATTGGGTTCAACATTACAAACATGCAAGTTGACAGAAGATGAAATAAATGCCTATATGTACTTTTTTATATGATTAAACCCACTTAGATCATCCAGTTTAGCAAACTAATGAAACATCATCTGTCATATTAAATTATTTTGAATGGTTCTGGCTACATGTTTTACTTGGATAGAATATAAAGCTTTGTTTAGATATCTTACAATATAAAAATGATCAGCATGTTTGCACATATTCAAACAAAGCATTATATAATATATTAAGGCAACAATGAGTTCTTATGATAGTGTTTATATTTCCTACAATAGATTTCTTTACTTTCTTTCAGCACCATAACTTTTTATGGATAAAATCTTTAGTTGTAAAATTTAACATTTAGAAATTATTTACACACACATAGTTTTAGGTATTACGATTCCTATTTTAAATCTAAATGTGTGTATGTATATGTGTGTATATACATATTTAGAGTAAATAAATGACTTATCTAAAGTCATACAAGTGCTAAGAAACAGGACTATTTCAAGTAAGAGTGAATGATGCACTTTTTTTTTTTCAAAAATAAATATGTAGGGACAGCTAACAAAAATGATGAGTTTGGGTTGTGGAAAGCTGACCTATTGTCCTTATTCTTTGACAGTAATTGAGCAATAGAGCCAGAAATCTGATGGAGCTGCAGTGAATCATGCTGACGGAAGGTCCTCTGCTTGGAAATCAAAAGCATTCTTCTGCAGCTCTGAAGTTCTCATGAAAACTGGAAAACGTTTTAGCAACTGCCACATAAGGGTAACTCATTCTCCACTTTTAAGGAAATAATCGATACTCACTATTAACAAAATGTGATTTCTAGAGGAAAAGTTTGCCTTCTCTCTCCCTAAGGCTCCTTTTTCTCTTCCTTCCCCTCCTCCTCCTTGTCCTTTTCCATCTCTCTCAACCTTCCCCCTCGTTCTTTGGCTCTACCCTTTCTCCAGCTTCACAAGTTTCTGATGTCGTGCTCCATTTCTGGTGTCATGTGTCCTGTGATTATCTTCTAAGTGGAGTGATTGGCCTTTGTAGAGAGATCTCATTTCACTGACCAGCAAAAGAACAGAGTGTCTCGTATGTGAATTACAGCACTCCAACTCATGAGAACCCAGAATTGTTAATGCTGAATGACAATTAATTTAGGAAGGAATATTGTCCTATTTTCACAAAGGCAAGGCCCTTTCCATATGAGATCGGATATTAATTGAGCACTACTAATGTGCAGCTTTGGTCAGAGAACAAAATTTTAAATTATAATGCAAGCTAAGTAACTGATTAAGATGATTGCAGAAAAAAGCTTAAAAGTAATATGAGATTAATTTGTGTAAATAAACAGTGGAGACAAATACAAGGTTGTCAGAAGACCATGGTAGAGTTAGAATTGTTTCTGGAATTTTCATAAGGATTTGTGAAGGGAAAATGGAATGGAATTATTATTGGATTAAGGTCGTGAACTATTCTGATCTTTTGCTTATTGGACAAACCAACAACAAAATATTCTGACAAAGACCCATAACACTAATGAAGATTTCCATTTAGAGAAATGGTGTCCTTTCAAGAGTATTTAAGAATACTCAGGGTACTGGAGAGATGGCTCAGTGGTTAAGGGCCTGTATCACTCTTCCAGAGGACCCGAGCTCAGTTCCCAACACTTACACCACACAGCTCACAACTGCCTGTAACTCCAGATCCAGAGGATTCAACATCTTCTTTTGCCCTCCATGGATACCTGCACCCACATGCTATACACATGAAGACACACACACATATAGACATGAAATAAAATTTTTAAAAGAAAGAGAAGAATTATAGTAACTAGCAACAGTAAGAGACATAGTTATAGTGGAAGTTACTATACAGACAACTGCATCTGCAGGCCAAAAATTATGTAGGGTATTCCAGATCCATCATGAATCTCGAAAATTAAATGTGACAGTTCATGAGTGGTGATTATAAATTATTTTTTTCCCTTTACTGTTGGTTTCCATCTTTTGCATTTAAATCTGCCTTAAGTCTAAGAAATTGCCAGAGGTGGGATTTGTATAAGAAGAGAAAGTATTCTTTCAGGATAAGGCAAAAAGAGAAGAGCTCTTTTTTTTTTGAACATGTTTCCAGTTTTGCTGCTTAATTTTGGAAAGAGGTAATTCCACATCAAAATTAGGCCAAGTGAAAAATGCACACACATAATCTTCATTTTCATTATCTGGAGAAGTTCAAAAAGCTCAAAAAATGGAACTATTCTCAAAGAAAGGAATGCATGTTCAGGTAATTACAAATAACAGACGCATCTGGTTATCTTAATTGTTTGGGAATGTCTCAATTAGCTGAGAATGTTTTCATGATGACTTGGAGACAGTGAAAATTTTTCATGGCAGATTGGATTCAATGGTGAGAGAAAATATAGGCAGCTTACCCTGAAGTCTATTTATGACGACAGAACCCATTCCAAGATCCGTATCGTTTGAATTTTCTTTGTCTGTGAAGGGAATATAATTTTTAAAATCTGTAGGTAGAAAACGCAAACAGGGTAGAGAGTCCTTATGTTCATGTTGGACATACAAAATTTTAAATTGGTAGTGGAAGTTGCTGCTTACAGAAGACTCACCATTGGTTTGAAGAGGAGGCGGTGCTGTTGATGCCTTGGCTAAGCAGACTAAGGAACACACATTCAGCCTCACAGCAGCCATCGCAATCACAGTTTTATTTTTGATTCAGTTTCTAGACACTTTTTTTTATTTTTTGGAGAATTTCATACATTAGTATTATATTTACATTGTTTCCACTTCAACCCTTCCCACATCCCTCCTCCCAATTTTCTCTCAATTTTGCGACTTCTTCTTTGATTATATATATATA
>NW_008346414.1:1304409-1324965 GCF_000622305.1 Nannospalax galili
GAACTCACTACGTAGACCAGGCTGGCCTTGAACTCACAGAGATCCACCTTCCTCTGCCTCCCGAGTGCTGGGATTAAAGGCGTGTGCCACCATGCCTGGCCTAATTTATGTGTATGAGTATTATGCCTGCATGTGTATAAGTGCACCTGTGTCATGCAGTGCCCATGGAGATCAGATGAGGGTGTTGGATGCCCTGGAACAGGAGTTATGGATGTTTTGTAGACACCAGATGGATACCGGGATTTGAACCCTGGTCTTCTGCAAGAGTGCCAGTACTCTTAACTGCTATACCATCTCTCCAGCCTCAATTTCTTAATGCAGTTGCCTTCTCACTGATTTGAGTTTCAGGCTTCCTTGATTGTTTGGATTGACACACTGAAAATCTTAAAATGACCCAAAACTATAGGTACCTCCTCAATCTGGTATAGGACTCAGATATTTTGAAAGTATTCACGTGGCTACTTGGTCAGTGCTGTGGTTTGGATACAGTATGTTAAGGTCTCGTGTACTGATCGTTGGTCTCCTGAGAGGCAGAATTCAGGTGGTAGACATGTCAAGATATAGGGACTAGTGGATAATAACTAGGTTGTGAGGGACCATCCTCATGAATAGATGATTACTGCATTACCAGAGTGAATGGTCTCATGAAAGTGGCTTAGTTTCCACAACAGTGGTTTTCAGAAGCCAGCCTGGCCCCTCCCTTTGTCTCTCCTACACATGCTGTCCCTTGATCACCTCATTGAGACCATTTTCCAGGAGGCACTCACCAGAGCCAATCAGATGCCACCCTATTCTTTTGAGATGACAGTAAACTTTTCCTTACAAAGAGCCAACTTCATACATTCATGCATAGAAACACAGAAAGTACTAGCACAGGCGCATACATGATTGGTGCCACTATAGGATGCCTTCAGTGCTCTCAGCATGTCAAACTTGGCCCAGAGCCTGCCTTTTTCTGGCCTTTATTTCCTTAAATTTTAAAAACAAAACACATTTATTAACTTCCAGAAAGTACACAAGCGGTTACTATGATGTTCAACAAATCAGTGCCTTGTGCTTCCAAACTTCCTCTCTGAATGAGCAGTCCTCCAGTTAGCGTTTGTGCTTTTGGCTTATTAACATAAATTAGAAGAGATGGTTTCATCTGCTATAAGGGCAATTTCTGGTACAACTGTTCAGAAATGCTTAAGGACTAATTTTTCAAGTCCTGACAAATGTGCTCTCAAGCTAGAGAAAACTGTTGGTGATTTCCCACTGAAGAGGATGGGACTATTGGACAGTCCTAATTCTTTGTTTAATAGCCACCTTTGCACAGTAAGCATGGTTTGTTAATCCCCATATGTAGAAGGAATGGATGTACAGGGTAAGTCTAAGATGCCTTATTGGCCTGAACACACTCAGGTTAATATTACTTATCTGACAGTCCTTAAAATATGTCATGAGTTTCTCTTCCAAATCCTTCTTACTTATATTGATAAGCAGGGAAAAACTTCACCCGATAGTTGATTCCTTACTGTGATGATGTTGGACAACTTACTGTTAGGTTCCAAACAAATCCTTCAAATGTGGAAAGATAACAAACAATCCCCTTACTTACACAGACTGAATATAATATCTCTACAGTTGAAATAGTAAGTAGCTGTGTTAGTCTGATTTTCACTGCTGAGATGATCAGCTTATAAAGAGGAAAGCCTTGTTGGGCTTATAGATTTGGAAGTTTCTGTCCAGTATCAGTTGCCCTGTTGCTTGGGTCTGTCTGGAGGCAGTACGTTGTAACAGGAACTTGTATACAGCAATTTGTTTTCATTGTGGCTTGGGAAGCAAAGAGAGAAAGAAAAGGGAGATGTGAGGCTAGATCTCTGAGACCCATAAGGATGAACGATTTTGGTTTGTTGGTTTTTGAGAAAAAGTTCTTTCTATAATGCAGGCAAGCTTTGAAGTTACAGTGATTCTACTGCCTCTGCTGCCTGAGAGCTGGGATTATAGGCTAGTTTCCCAGGTGATGCCTTGGAACATTCTTTATGACCCCTTCAAGGGCGTGCTTGCAATGAACTAACTTCTTCCCACTGAGCATTCTCATACCTCCCAACAGTCCCACAGGCTGGCAACCAACTCTTAAAAACATGGCCTTTGTGTGACACTTCAGGTTCAAACTGTGGCAGTGGCCACAATGTGGACATATAAAAGCTGTTTTGTTTTGTTTACTTTTTGAGACAGAATCTTACTGCGAGGCCCTGGCTGGCCTGGAACTCCCTATGTAAACCAGGTTGGCCTTGAACTCACAGAGATCTGACTGTCTCTGGTTCCCGAATGCTGGGATTCAAGGCCTGTAACACCATGCCCAGCTTAAAAGCTATCTTTGAGGCACATCTTACCCCTTATTCAATTTCATTTCCCCAAGAAGCACCCTTGCCAGTGACCACCTCATGTTAGGACCCAATACTGTTCTCCAGAAGTTCCAGTTTTCACTCTAGTTAAATCTTTCAGAATGTCTATCATGTATCAGGAAATCCTCTCCTTTGACTTTTCTAAATATCCGCTTATTGTCCAAGGTTCACCCAAATCCACTCCCCTCCCACACAGTGTTGTGAAGCTTTTAGCATCTAGCACTTTCCGTCTCAAAGGGTAGTAGTGCTTGGTTTGATAGTGGGTTACTTGGCTGTTCACTCAAACCCAGCACTGTTCACTGCTGTGTACCTTGTGAAATGCATAGCCTTTAAGTACAGGAATGTGTTTCGCGCATTTAGCGGTTGAGGTAGGTTGAACATATCACACTGCGAGGATGGCGTCACACACAGACTGCTTCAGTGGTTTCTCTGGTTGGATGTTGAAGACCATATGGAAATGAAACCTAAGGTTATATTTTCACTATCAAAAGAAAATTAGGAACTGGAGAGATGACTCAGCAGTTAAGAACACTTGCTGTTCTACTAGAGGACCTGGGTTCGATTCCCAGCACCCACATGGTGGCTAACGAACATCTGTAACTCCATTTCAAGTTCCAGGGGATCTGACACCTTCTTCTGGCCTCTGTGGTCATTGCACAACATGGGTACACTTACATACATGCAGGCAATGCACTCGTATACATAAAATTTTTTAAATTGAAATATTTTTAAAAAAAGAAAATTAAAGGGGGATTGCAAGTCAAGAAATGGTCATACAGATTAGGGAGATCAATATTCACTTATAAACTGGAAGCATAGGTATAGAAATTGTTCCCAATTCAGCTGATCACACATTTTGTCCATTAAGTAAAAAACACCCAGGTGATTCAGTGCTCCACACATCCTAGAGAAGACTGGGATGATTACCAGTCAAGTGACTGAGAACGCAAAAAATTGCTTCAAAGCAGATATAATAGGACTGAGGTTGGCTCCACAGGGCCATAACATGCTTAGAGTCAGTCTGGTGGTCCACACTGTAATCCTATCCCTGGGGAGACTCACCATGATCTGAAGGCCGACTGAGACCCTGCCTCCAAACAAACACACAAACAATGTTCAACCTTCAGTCACAGAGATCTGGCCTCAGCTCTCAGGTGGGCATCTTGCATAAGCTGTCTTGCCTCTCTGAGCCTCTACTTCAGTAAAATGCAAGTAGTAACAGAATTAGTCAAGGAATGTTGATTCAAGTAACACTAATGTCAGGGTTTGAAATTCATAGGCTACGAACCACTGTAGTGTCATTAACACTAATACTCACATCTTCTTGTCCTTACATCCAACATGATCTCTTTAGACATATCGGACCAAAATGGTTCTATTTCCTTAAATATTTCCAGCTACAAGTCATTTTCATCTGTCCACTGACCTGCCCTAATTTCCTATGCTTGATATAATTAGCTCAGCTGAGAGTGCACAGACTTAAACTCAGAAAGTGTCCCAAGAGGTTGTATTGTAAGTGGAAGCCTTGTCCCTCACATGACAGCAGAGGTGCTGGTGGAGGCAGAAATCATAGGACAGTCTCAGAAACGAAGCAAGTGAGCCAAGAGCCAGAGCTGTAGTGTGAAGTCAGTCTATGGCATTCGGGTGTGCAAGCCTCTAAGGGCTGTGGGACCTGGTGAGCCATTTGGCTTTATCTCATAGTCTCAGAGTCACGAGCAAACTACTCCCTCTGTGTAGAGTTGATTCAGTCTGAGAGCAGAGAGTGGGATGTCACAGCAATGCAGACTAAAGCCTCAATTCTCATCATTTCTGATTTTGAAGTGTTTTCCATTGGGAAGCTGTGACTTGCTTCTCTCGGGGCTCTTAGATCATCAGAGTATCAAGGAAGAGAGTAATCCTAGCAACCAGTACCACGTTTTGCCAAGAACCACCATTAACCTTTGGTCCAACCTCTATTATTGAGCCTGCCTGAGGCTAGACTTCACCTTTGCTGATGATGAAGTGTATCATGGATCACATTATTTCTCTATGAGTTTTGATTTTACCACACTATCCAAAAGGCCCTTACTTCTAGCAGTCTCTCCTCCTAGGAAATGAGTGTAGATGAAAGTTATATGTATTCTTCTTAATTCTGATCTTTGCAAAAAAAAAATTTGGGATTCATTTGTTTTTATATTATTTGTATGAGTGCTCGGCCTGCGTGTAAGTGTATCCATGTTATGCAATGCTCCCATAGGCCAGCAGAGGGCATCGGGTCCCTGGAACTGGAGTTAGGGAAGGTTGTTACCTGCCATGTGAGCGCTAAGAACCGAACCTGGGTCTGCTGTGAGAGTACCCAGTGCTCTTAGATGCTGAGCCATCTTTCCAGCCCCTTAAATTCTAATCTTGAACTACAAAACTCTCACATATTTGGTCTTGTACATGAATGTTAAAGCACTAGCTAAAAATTTGTCATGTACTACACACAAGCAAAGAAAAATAATAAGGGAAGAGGAGGTAAAGTCAGACGCACACATCCTCAGTAAATCTGACCTGAAGTGAAACAACGCATCTTCATCAAAAGAAACTAAAAGTTTGCTGAGCTTCACCTCTTAGGATAAAACTGATATTCAAGCTTAGGTGTTAATTGAACAACTGGCAGGCTGCTGTCGATTGGGTCAGATTTCAGTAGTCCACACAGCACTTTGGGGTTGTTTGATATTTTTGCCCACTTAATATTCCTGATCAGTGCCATTGCTCCTGTGACACAGAGGAGGTAGAATAGGAACACAATGAGAGAGTCCTGGAAAACATCTGGAAGAGGACCACGATTAGAGAAGTGTTTCCATTCTTACTGAGAAATAAGGGAATTCTAGGGTGCAAGGGCTTAACTCCTCAGAATCATAGTCAGATACACTGATATTTAGTTCAGTGGGGCACAGAGAGATTGTAAGTGAAACTAAAATATTATTCCTCAGAGAATCAAGGCGCTTAATTAGTTTAGGAACGTATTAAGAGGAGAGCTCACTGTCTGACATTTCCAAGGCTTCCTGGTAGTAGCACAGAAAATCATTTCAAATAGATTTTTGGCTGGTGATAAACACTGCACAGTGTTTAATTTCATGAGGGACAGAGTAAGGGTGCTGAGCAATGTCAGAGGATGAGTGCTCTTGTCCTGACTCTCAGATTGTCTAAGCTATGGGAGGATGTTCTACCTTTGGCCCCTTTATCTTCCTATCTTTTGTGCTTGATGTTGCAGTTCTCCTATCATGGTGGGGAGCCTACTTCATTGCCTTCTGAGTTGAGATTATCTTTGTGACTTGACTTGACTGGTAGGACAGTGCAGGAATGCCAACAGGCCTGTTTAGAGCCTGAACCTCAGGAAGCCTTCTTTTCTCTCTGTCCTTTTCTTTCTCCATCTGAACAATTCTGGGCTAATTAAGAGGAAGGAAACTGGCCATGAGGAGTAGAGCAGGTCAACAAGCTTTTCCCAGTCTAGGCCCCAGACATACGAAAAAAAAAACAGTTAAGATTTTGAAACTACTCAGCCGATCTGTAGCTGAACTTGGATACAGGAGTGTTCTTTACTCTAATGAGCCTTGAGCCTCATGTACAATAATAAATGGTAATTGTATTAAGCCACATGACTTGGGAATTGCTGGTTATAATGCATCTTATCATGACAATAGTCACCTTATACCGAGAAACTTGAACCTGAAAAGATTGACTCCCTCTGTCATATAAATATGGAGAGATGTCTCTAATGTGCTCATGAATAAAAATGTAAGGACAAGAATATGAGATCTATAGTGTGTGTGTGTGCACATGTGTGTATGTGTGTGTGTGTACAGAAAAGCATAGAAGCATCTATAAGCTATGCATATAATCACAGGCATGTGTGTTTTAATTCACTTTCTGTTGCTGTGATCGATCAAAAGTAATTTTGGGGAGAAAAGGGTTCATTGGCTTACATGAACCAATCACAGTGCACCATTGAGTAGAGCCAAAGCAGGAGCTGAAGCAGAGGCCATGGAGGAGCACTGCTTACTGACCTGCTCCCCATGGCTTGCCCAGATACTTTTCTTATACAGCCCAGGCCCATCTGTCCATGGATGGCACTTCTCACAATGGGCTGTGCCCACCTACATCAACCAGCAGTCAAGAAAAAAGTGTGCCACAGGTGTGCCCACAGGCCAGTTTGATGGAGGAAATTCCTCAGTCGAGGGCCCCTCTTCCAGGTGTCTTGTGTCAAGTTGACAAGGGGTGGATTTGAGATGGCTACTTGGTTGTCAACTTGACTGGATCTCAAATTAGCTAAAGTGTAAAGGACTTTCTTGATCACTTCATTTGAAGTGAGAAGACCCACTCTAATGTGGGTGGCACCTTCTGGTGGCAGCTCAGATGAAAGGACATGGCAGAAGGGAGCCAGGATGATATGGTATGACTGACGTTAAAGTGCATATGTATCATATCTGAACTAATAGATACAAAGTGTGAAGTCAGAGAAGATGTCTTATACAACCTGAGAGGTTTGTCCCTACATAAAGAAAACATTAATTTCTGCCATAAGGATTTGCTAACAGTGATATGGACAGCAATCCTGCTGCCAACATAGTCAGGACCTGAGCAGATTTACTCAGGAGTCTAGGTAACGAACATAGCTTGTCATTTAGCCAAACACAGTGTTGATTTGCTTACCCGTCTTTTCTTTCTTCTTATTACAGTGCTGGTGGCCCTGCACAAGATTTGTTCCCATCAGTGGTTAGTCCCTGTATCATTTTTATAGGTCTATTTTTAAAAGGTGCTTATTTAAGTGACTGGTAACTAATCATTGTTCTATAATTGACTGAAAAGTTGCCTCCCTGTAAAATCCAAATTAAATTGAAGAGAAGCCCAAACTCTCATCATAAATTATTCTTCCTAGCTCCACAAACACTCATTTTACAAACAGTGAGAGCATGAAGAGACAGAGTTTGCCTTCCTGCAAAAAAATATGTTCAACAATTACAGACCAAAATTTATAGCAGAAGAAGAATGTTCCTCTTTCTTTGTGGTGACACTAATACAAGGAAAGAAATACAAATGCTGCTTAGCGTAGGCTGGGAAATGCCTAAATTTTAAAATTAGAATAGTAGCATTTTATTTCTGGACAAGCTCTTCTGATCTTTCTACAAAGAGCGACAGACGGGCTTAGGGGGGCATGACCTCATTGCAAAGACTTGGGCTTCAAAGGCTGCTCCTCCAACCTCTTGCTGATCACCTGCCCTTCCACCACCCCAAATTAAACACGGGAAATTTCTGAAGCCTTCTTGCTTTACATGAAACATTTCCCTACCATGTTTTAGTCAATTGCTCAGACACCAAAAATATCACTTTCTTCATCCAGCCCATGGCACCTCCACTGTGAGGGGCTCTACATCCATTGGTGGAGACCTCTCAGCATTGTATGGCATCAGAGCAACAGAGCTGTGAGGACGTAGAACAACCCTGTCCCTGTCCTTGCATAGCACAAGAGTTCCAGCCTCTTGATCAGCAGGCAGCTTCACAAACACTCCATATGGCTTGCTCTGCCTGGAGGAAGAATGGGTAATCACACTGCCCTCCCCTCCAAACAATAATAAAATAAGGCCATGGTAGCACAGAAGGCTGAGCCTGCCAAAAACACTGAAAGGACTGTGTAGAACAATGGGACCAAGTGATTGGAAGGCACATCAATGCACTTACCCTTTATAAGTGAAGGTGGCCTCGTTCCTGCAAAGCATGTAAAACCAACTGTGTTATGCAATAGCTCTGCTACAAAATAAAGCCATAAAAAAGCAACAACAAAAATCTCCATCTAAATACTTTATTTTAAAAGAATTCAGTGGAAAGAGAATTTAAATTAGAGCCCAGAAATAACATAACCTTTGCAGGCCAGCATTCTGAGCTCTGCACCTGTAGCCTGAGATGCACAGCAACCGACTATTTGCAACCATCCCGCAGAAAGGGTTTGATTGGGTTGAAATCATTCTAAGGAACCTCGTGGGATTCTACTGAATTGGTGGCAAGGTCTACTCTGAACTGTGTGGACAGAGGCTTCTCAGAAGGAATTGAGGCAGCCTGCTGATGTCCAGCTCTGATGTCAATTCTTACAGCATATCTGTCTTATTCCTCTCACATTTGTTCTCTAGATGGTGTCTTTTCTTTCTAGAAACAGGTCCCATGTGTTGTAGGTAAACTACTCTCAGTTAACAAATTACACTTCTTCTTAAAATTCATGTTTCTAGGGAAGTAAAACAATTCTGAATACCACTGTCATGGTGGATATATGTCCTAAGCACACAAAATGTATAACAACAGGTGTGAGCTCCAGTTAACCTACGGACTTTAAATGTTGATGATTGTGGTGGTTTGAATGAGAATATCCCCCATAAGGTTCCAAGCATTTGGACATTTGTCCCCAATAGGTGGTGCTGTTTTGGGAGGTCTTAGAAGGTACGGCCATGCTAGGGGAAGCATGTCACTGGGGGTGGACTTAGAGAGTTATTAAGCCTCATCAGATCTCAATCACTCTCTTCCTTCTTGTGCCTGCTTGAAGATGTAGGAGCTTAGCTTCTGCTCCTACTCCAGCCACCTCTGCCACCATGCCTCCATGCCATGATGGACTCTTGCCTCTTTGAAACCTATAAACTAAATAAACTCTTCCTTTTATAAGTTCCCTTGGCCATGCTGTTTCTGTCACAACAACAGAGAAGTAATTAATACAATGATGTATGATGCAGATTCATTCTTTATAATAAATGTATTTACCTATAATACAGTTGGCTGAGGGGTGTTGATATGAAGGAGGCTGTATGCATGAGGAGAGGGGATGTATGAGAAATGTCTATCTTCTAGTGTGTGCATAATGTGTGTATGGTACTTATATGAAGGTCAGAGATCAGCTTTGTAGAGTTGGTTCATTCCTTTTGCCTTTATGTGGGTTCCAGGGATGAAACTCACGTATAGGAACATTAAAAATTATGAAATATTCCTAGCTTTGTTCACTTACTTGAAAGAGTCTTGTTTGAAAACAGTGAACACCTCAGGAGAAAAGCCCTACAGGTAAGTATCTTTCCTGAGTGAACTCTCTTAGGGGGCAGGGGAAGTGTCACATTTTCTTCTGGAGTGAAAACCATAGGTTTCCTATGAACTTTGTAGTTCATTTCTTAAATGTATGGGATAGTTTAAGGTCAGTCACAGGTGTTTCAAGAGAGCCTTAAACGTGAATGTAAGAGACATAAACAAATAAAAAGCTTAAGGAAAACAAATAATACAGATATCCATGGAACACTTAACAATTATTCCTCAGTGACCTAAGGAAAAATATTGATCCGTGGTACATTAATAACCTGCTACAAAAGCAAACACCTGAAAAGAGAGATCTGTTAGAAACTGAAAATATGTTTGCTGATTTTAAAAAATTAATAAAACAGAACAGAAAAAAGAAACTTTCAAAGAAAGCACTAAATACTGAATAGGTTTAGGAGATGAAAAAACAAGTAGGAAAACCAAGAGCCCTAAAATCACAAAGAGAAAAGAGAAGGGTAGAGAGGCAATGTTCAAAACACTAATGGGAAAATCTTCCTGCCCTGAAGACCAGAAGCCTGCATTGCAAAGGTCTCTGCAGAGTACCCAATGAACCTAGGAACTAGAATGTCATCATGCAAGGCCCGTGTCCAAGACGGTACAGACAATAAAAATAATAGGAAATCTGAAGAGCTTTCAGAAGGAATGATGGGTGGCATATTATGATCAGGAGCTAGGATGCCACTTGCTGCTATGGTTTGGAGATTAAGTGACCTCCCAAAAGACTCATGTGTTAAAGGTGTGATCCTCAATGCAATGTTTAGAAGTAGGGACTCTCGAAGAAATGATTGGACTGCATGCTCTCTGCCTACACAAATGAATTAACTCATGCATGGATTCATAATGTGAATGCATTACTGGGATATGGTGGACACTTTCTGAGGTGGGGCCTAGGTGGAAGAAGTAGGCCACGGAGGTTATGTCCTTGGAAGCATGTTCTTATCTGGGCCTCTTCTTCATTTGTTTCCTCTTAGCATCCTGTCCACCAGTGTGAGCAATGTGACTTGCCATGATGCTGGGCCTTACCACAGGCCCGAAAGCAGAGTGGCCAGTGAGACATGGGCAGAAACATCCAAAACTGAGCAAAAGGAAGTGAGCATAAGTTGTTTATGTACAACACGGGTACACTTACATACATGTGGGCAGTAAACTCGTACACATAAAATAAATACATAAATAATAGTTTAAGTAAATTTGGAAGACAGAAAACAAAGAAGAAAAATTCCATTTAAATTATGTGAAAAATAGATTTATAACCTATAAATCTATCTGAAAAGGTCTATCTTGGTAAAATATTGACAATTCTAGGCATCTACCTAAATTTCCTGCCTTTCCTCAAATATAGCATACATGTATATGTGATAAGACCTCTATCCAGGAAACTATTGCTGATTTAATTAGTTCCTAAAATCAAATTACTAAGCCAAAATAGTAAGAAGACAAGAGAATTCACAGGAACAAAGCAAGCAGAAGCATTGGGTTGAAGAGACTCACCAAGGAGAAAGGGGTGCAGACCAGAAGGAACTGGAGCACTCATCGTCTGCTTATCCTGAAGGAACAGGTGTCAGATACTGCCACTGAGCATAATAGCTGACCGGGAAGGAAAAAAAGAACAATTTAAATATTTCAGAAAGCTACTAATGCAGAGACCAAAATTTGATAAATCAAGACTCCAAAGAGAAGATCTCTTAGAGGGAACCCAGACAGCCTAATACATTTTTCCCTTTGTAACATTTGCAGATAGTTGATTCTTGGCAAGTGATGACAGAGCCCATCATAGAGTGGGAGAGAAACATGAAGACAAAAGTTGTAAATCAGGGTGCCAACATGACTAGAAGTTCAGGAATAAGATCCAGTAACAGAGGATTCAAAGAGAAAAACCCAACACAGTGCCAAATTCCCTCTTGGAGGACTTGACAGTTCGTAAATGGCTCACATCAGGAGATTAAGAAATCAAACAGAAAATAGCTTAACGTAAGAAAGGAGATTCTAGGCTTGGAAGGTGGTTCAGTGGTTAAGAACACTGGTTGCTCTTACAGAGGACCTGGGTTTGGTTCCCAGTACCCACATGCCACACAACTCAAGTTCCACGGGATCTGATACCTTTTTAAGCCTCTACAGGCATTGCATACATGTGGTGAATTCACACGCATGAAGGCAAAACATTCAAACACACAAAATAAAAATAAATAAATAAATAAATAGATAGGTAAATAAATAAATAACTTTAAAAAATAATAGAGATTCTAGTGATCACCTGGTTAGAGTGAGTCCAAAACTGAATTAAAATCCGGAGGATTCAGACCAGAGAGTAACTATACATCTATGCATTAGTATAAACTTTGTGTTAGTTTAGGTGTTTCAGAGAAACAGAACCAACAAGACACATACACACACACACACACACACACACACACAGAGAGAGAGAGAGAGAGAGAGAGAGAGAGTGAGAGAGATTTATTCAACTATAGGAATTCACTTATGTGATTATGAAGACAAATGAGTTCCATAACGTACTGGGTATTGACTAGAGACCCAGAAAACCCAGTACTAGTCCCTGGCTGAGTCTAAAGATTTGTAAACCAGGAGTCCCAAGAATGTAAGTCTTACCTTGAAGATGTGACAAGACCAGCATCCTGGTTGTCACTGGCAGAGGGGATTGTCTCTTAGCTCACTTTCAGTTCTGTTCAATCCTTCCATGGATTGAATGAGGTCCATCTACATTTAGGAAACCTGTCTTCTTCACTTAATATGCTAATTCAAGAGTTATTCAAACGATTTGGAAAGACAAACCCAGAATAATGTTAACCAACTATCTAGGCACCCTCTCTGTTCCAGTCACGATAATATTTAAAGTTAACCAACACAGAATTTTTCTCACAGTCTTTCCCAGAGTGGAAAGGGGATTGCAAATCCATTCAGGGCCAGTGCAAGATTGAGAAGATAAATCCTCCACATTGTACATGGGCCATTTCCTTTATGCAGAGCATCTTCCTACTGAAGACTGACAACTGCAGATCTTCCAGGGCCTGAGATACCTTCACTGACTGCACTGCAGTTGCTTCTGAAATGACAAGGCCCAAGGCAATGGTGAGCAATCACAGGGATGTGTGGACCCTTCATGGATTGCATGAGATTGGCTTTCTGAATGCTGACAGCAAACAAGCAAGTCAAAGATTGGCCTTCTGAGGCACAGTATGGTGGAAGAGAGGGAATGGAGAGGCGAGAAAACTTCCTAGCAGTCTGAAATGATGACATCCAAAAGTTAAAGAGAAAAGCCCCATGAAATGGAAAAGCTGGAAGGTCAGATATAAGGCATAAATAGATCTCTAGAATTTTAAGAGTGCCTAGACCCCATGCTTGGTTAAGGGGAACATCTTTTATCTGTTCTCAATTCACAGGAAGCCAAGAATAAGCTAGATCTAACTAAGGTTGCAATGAAACCAGATCTAGATTAACTTATAGATGAGATTCACCTGGTTTGCCACCCCAGCCACCACACAGGAAGACAGGTATGTCTGTCTCTAGGGGAAAAAATCAGTAATGTCAGCCTCCATTTTTCTAAAACACCAGACATTTAGAGTCTAATTGAGACTCATGAAGAGTTTAGTTATGAGAGCTTGGTACAGAGATAAAACAGACAATAGAAAGAGGCCTGGAGCAGACAGAGACAGACTTTGAAATAATGATGTCGAGTAAGTGAAAGGAACTCGTGGAAAAGGTAAATGACTGTAAGTAACTGAGATGAGGAATTTTAATAGAGAAATTCAAACTACAAAATTAAATGGAAATTCAAGATATTAAAATGCTACATATTAGTCATCCTGGGTTCATTTAATAAACTGAAGACCAGACAAAGAAAAAGGCACAAAAGGACTTATAAAAGCTCATTAGACATGAAGACAGGCTGGTAGGTATTACTCAAAAGGATGAAGTTAATGGGAAAGAATATCTGAAGAGAAAATAGTTCTGAAACTTTACAAACCAAACAAAAAATATTACTCTACAGATCCCATTGTCCTAATAATGTTATCAGACTTAATACGGAATACCATATTACTTGGTGTTCCTTAATTCAATCAACTTCACAGCCAAAATCAGGGTCGCTCTACTTCCTCCCTCTAATCTCTTGATTGTGCTTACAAATTTAGAGCCCTGACTACAAAATGCAGACAGAGCTCCTATAATGTTCTCCTACAATCAGCCTCCTAGTGCAGATAGGAGGTTGGAAAAAAATGAAGAACGGATTGAGCCTGACAAAGCAAGGCTGGAAGTATTCAGAGAATAAAAGTAAGATCCGATTATTAATTCAGACTCATCCGGAAAATCACATGAAATTGTGTAACAGGTACCATGTTGTAAACAATATTTATTTCATCACATCCCATCAATACTGAATATTAAGGAAACTTAAAAGTTGGAATAGGTGCACATGGCAAGAAAAACCATTACAGCACCAAGTTCTCATATTACACAGATATTCAATGGATCATCTTAAACGATTGAAAGAAAACAGATTAATAAGTATGGGTGTCATTCAGGAAGATGAGGGTAAGAACAGAAAGGGCCTAAGTGTGCTGCCTCGAGTTGACTTGGAAGAGAAGGATGGGGTAAAACTTCTTTCCTTCCAGGTGTTGGTGTGGCTGTTAAGAGTCATGTCAGTCTATTTGCTGTTTCTACTGCATGCATATGTTCCATAGATCAATGAAAAAGATGAGTAACACTAAAATGTTTATCCATTTAATGTGGATGAATCCTGTCATTGAGAAGAAGAACCTATCAACTTGAACTTTAAACAAATGTGGCTATAGACTGGACTAAGTAATTCGTTACTCATAAAGCAACACAATGCAGGAAGACAGAAGTTTATATATAAAAGTTATACAAGAAAACACACCTCATATAATTATTTGAAAGAAATACTACTTGTATAATAAAGTTTATGTAGAAATGTGGACAATCTTAGACAAAATAAACGTCAGAAAAAAGTTAAGGAAATCTCCCATATAAATTGAGATAACTACAGATGATATATAATGAAAAAGAAAAATACTAAGACAAAATGAATCAGAATCATGACTGTATGCACTAAAATATATCATTTCAATACATATGAAGCAAAAACTGGATGGTTACAGGAAGAAATGCATGAGACCTTAACCACACTCAACAGTCACTTGATTCACCTAGCAGGCAAAATTCGAGATCTTAATACATAGAAAACCTTGGTGCATTTCTAAAACATATATGCATTATATAAAATAACTTTTCTGGTAATGCCAAGTCTCAGAATATAAACTAATGGAAGAATAAAAAGCAGCATGTATTCAGACAATTAAAAATGTAGAGACATTTTCTAAATAATGGAATGAAAAAAATTGTTGTATTAGAAATTTAAAGATTTTTAACAGTAACGAAGTTTTTATTATGTAAGATCCCATGATATCAAGGAAAGTAACATTAAAAAAATTCTAAATTGCTTATTCAAAAAAAAGTCTAAATTGTCTATTCAAAAAGCAAGACTAGAGGGAGATAAGCAAAGTAAAATAGCATGTAACAGTAGCAGTATAAAGTTGACATCAGTCACGGGGCAGATCTGCAGTGACAGACGAGCTGCTAAGTTCTGTCTTGCACTGACAGTGCATGAAAACCTACTCTGATCTGAAAGGCCAGTGGAGTTCCACATGCATGTGAAATTCCTGAATGACCATTTTACATGCATTTGTATTTTAACTGAGTATATCTTTGAGAATATTTTACTTCTGCTGCTTTATATGAAGAAAACAATCAGACAATAAAGGGTTACAGAGATGACTCAGCAGTTAAGGGCACTGGCTGCTCTTGCAGAGGACCTGGGTTTTGCTCCTACCACCCACATGGTGGCTAACAACCTTTTCTCACTCCAGTTCCTGGGGATCTGATGCCCTCTTTTGGTCTCTATGGGGTTTGCACAAAAACACCTGGTGTACTTACATATATGCAAACAAAACTCTCATACACATAAACTGAATTCATTTAATTAATTTTAAAAGAAAACAGACAAGTTCACAAAAAAATGCATGAAAACCTCAGATGCTGGCAAAGAGAAAAAGCTAGTGCTAAGTATTTAAAAAGGAGCACAGTGACTGTATAAGGTTAATATAACATGATATTACTCAGTCTTTTAAAATGATGGTAGAGCTCTATTTGTAGTCATGAACTGTGTTCAAGATGTACTGTAATATAGAAATAATATTAAAGAACAAACAGCACGAATAGTTATATTTTGTTAAAGATAAAAACCATTATACACACACAATAGAGACTAGATATAGGTTCATAAAGTTACAGTGGAAGAGGATGCTGGCAGAAGTATGTCTACTAGCCACGTTATTTTCAAAAACCAAACTACTCAGAGAAGAACCAATATTATTTACAGGTCTGTTTTTCTTCACTGTAGTCATATGCTGTCTATGACGTTTACCTACATGGATGCAAATTGGCTAGATACCTTCATTGTTTCTTGGCCTAGATAAATAAAAGCTGTTTTCATAGAAATATTCCTAAAGGCAGCCAGATAATCTGGATATATTTTACCTCAAGGACAAAAAAGGTGATCTCTTCTTAATGTCTATTACCAACTTTTTTGAGATGTTTGCTTTTTTACAGTTCTGTGTAGATGTTTGTATGGTAGCATTCCAGAGAAGAGTTTAGCTGTAGGGTACTTGGTAGCTCTGAAAATAGATTTATGATTTATGCTGTTCATGGACTAAACTGTTCAAATTGGACAAATCTGCCACTTGACCTTAGGAATAAGGGCTTGTACAGTACTGGGCTCAGTATTAATAGGGAGGCTGAGATCATGGATGACCCAAGTCTCATTGCCACCATGCTGCTAATATGGTATTAACACATTCAATCTCAAGAGAATACAGATCATATATATCACCCTGATTCTGAGAACTTCTCTATGCACTGTCTAAGTAGAATGTGCAAAGATCTTTTGAAGTCTGTCAATTTCACATAAATTTTGGTTGGGGAATAGTTGTGCAGTCCCCAAACTGGAGGATGCTGGAGGAGGGGTGGCCGGCAAGACTAGTCAGTTCATCCGACAGGTCAGAGTCCAGAAAGTAAAATCAAGAGTAGGGGATGGGACAAAGGATAGGAGAAGTTTTCAGCATTTTGAAAAGATGCAGTTCATTGCAGTTTGAAAAGATATCTTCATTGTCTTTAATATTTTTCTTGAATGGTATTTTTACCTTTGCTGAAGTACTAAAGAAAAAAGATAATTTTAAAATATAGAAATTATACTATGATACTTGACCACACTGCTAATAATTGAGACACACTTGAAAGCATGTTAGCACTCCAGAAAGTTCTAGATAACTTTATCACTTCCCAAAATTAGAAAATATTTCATTCGTGTTTATTTGGAATAATGGTAGACTCCCCAAACTGAGTACAATCCTCAGTCAACCAAATGGAGCTAAAATTGGTAATACCACTGAAGGTTTTCTTACAACAAAGATAAAATATGACTAAAACCACAGGATGGGAAACTCCACTTGAATATTAATTCTCTCTGTGTTTGTAGGTCAGCATTTTATTAAGAGTGACTCCCTCCATTCTGTCTGTTTAACCTGAAATGGCATGATTTATGTGAGGTTATTCCTGCTATGACTTATCTTGATAGACTCAAGTGCGTCAAATATTGACCTACTACATCTTCTAAGACTTTAAAACACGTACCTACTAAGATAATAACAATTCAGGGTGGCATGTTGCTAGTGATGTCTCCATGGAGGGCACAGAGTAAATATAAAACAGTATCAAGCTGAGCAGAAGTGAGAAGAACCAAGACAAGGCCCTGGGATTTCTGCCAGTATATACAGAAGTCAGCCTGGCCTCTGATGCACCCCTGGCTAGTGAAGCATCACACGGGACAGGGTCTGACCTTAACATAAAAGTCAAGTCAACCCAAAAGTCCTATAGCAACGAAGCAGTTTGCAGAGTCCAGAAGAATCAGGATTATGTATATCCAGGAGGCAGAATGAAGCTTCAATTCACTCTGATCCCAGACCTTGCAAGATTCCATTGAATGGCAGACAGATCGCAGATTAGGTGGACATTATTACAGCGGTCCTTCAAGCTCCTGTTTTCCAGCAAATATCAAATAAAATGAGAAGCACGTGTCACCACTGTTAGCCGCACCTTGGGCTGGTCATTTAACAAGAAGCTGCAGACTCCTTGCTGAGGGGAAACCGTGCCTTGCTTTCTCCATCTGTTCTAGCTTTTTCTTTGATCTCTGACAATGTTAAACTGTGCTCAAACTACACTAGCCTTCTTCCCCCTGCCATACTTACACCTATGAGGATTTGTGGCTGAAACTTTTTCTTTATACCACTAGTGGCTTTAGTGACTTAAAGGACAAAACCATACTGTATTTCAGAAGAAATGACACTCAGGGGAGAGGGAGCAAAGTGTGTCAGGATCCTTAGGAGACAACAAAGATAGGTGAGGGAACAAAGCCATTAGCTGTCGGTGTGCAGCATGCTGCTGTCCAGCATCAGGCGATAGAGAAGGCTTGGGCTTCATTGCAGTTTGAAGCATTGTGAAGAGCCAGCTTGACGTTCAAGACCGAATCTTGCAATTCTTCTGTTTCTTTTTATCCCAGTTTCATTAAGATAACTTTATTTTCTCCTTAAGAACCCTACAACAATTGGAAAAATGAATTAACAAGGAGAGAGAAAAAAATAATTCCAAAGCAATTACTTCAGGAATTCTTTTCTTATGGTGGCCTAAGAGTTTTATTTTTTTAGTTTTTGTTTAATTGGGTTTTAAATCTTTCCTTTCTTAATTACTTTTTTTGGTATTAACACCTAAATATACTTCTATTCGGAGCACAAACATACAGTGATAACAATTAGCAGAATAATTACACTCTTTCTGTCAGTGTAACCTCATGGCACAGAAAGTATTACAAATCCATTTTAAAACATATTAAATGTTCATATTAATGAAGATAATAGAGAACAAGTACCATCAAACTAAATATTGTTAATGATTTTGAGCTATTAAATTCATTGCCATTTTCTTTCATAATAAAGTGGTTACTTGCTAATTAGACCTTTTTAAACTCATCATTATTGAATTCATTACATTGTGTGCAGTTAACCCTTAGAGGTCTGTGGGTGTGTGCACACAATTAAAATCATTTTAATACCATATTAAGGAGATATAGGGAGTCCATATGGCTTTGATGACAGTTGTTCCCCCTACTTCCCTTATGTATGTTTCCTTGGCACGATGTGCCTGGCAGCTTCAAACCTGTCACTGTTACTCCTCCAACACACAACGCAGAAGCAGTCTGAATTCATGAGGGCTATTACCTTCAGTATTTGGAAGAAAAGTATATCCCACTCATTTCATGATAAAAGTGAGATGTGCAAAAATACACTGAAGCAAGTGGGCAATAACTTATAGCAGTTTTAATACAGTCTGTGAAGAAAGCACATAAAGAATTATATACCAACCTGAAGTCAAGTGAAAATTAATACTGACCCGTAGAAGAACTGAAGTTGCAGAATTGAGGATTTATTTTTCTCTATATGGATAATACTCTGTTCTTTTATCCATGGTCAGTCTGATGTGTGTATATATGTGTGTACATATATATGTATTTATATATGTACACTGTAGACATAAAAGCCATACACATATATGCACATCATATATGTATGCACTCCACACATACATACGCACATGCTAACACTCCCACACACACTTGCACGCACCGACCTGTTACTTTCTTAGATATAATCACACTGATGTAGCTGTCTGCACATTTTCCTGTTTGTTTGTTTTTTTCTTAAGATCAAATGTTTGTATTTGGTCAAGGCTTTTAGAGTTAGAAGAAATAAGGAACAGTTTTCTCATGTCGACATTTACTACTAAAATCTAAACTGTTATCTTCAGTAGCAATGAGCTCAATCTGCAGACAAAGTTCAGGTTGACAGGTAAGTGTATGAATCACACTCAGTAGCAGACAGCGAGACTCCGGGTTGTATGTGCAGGAGGAAGTGATGAGGTGGGTGTTGGGTGAGTGGCAGACAGAACACTGGCACTGTGGACATATACAGTGACCTGGCAGCAGATAGAGGATGGAAAAGGGCTGCCTGTGGTAGCTTGTCCTAACGGGATCACCATCCGTTCTTTCCCTCCGTGTGTACATGCCATGTTTCCTTTGAGAAATACAGTCTACCCCCCTCCCAATGCCACTTGAATCTGTACTGGAATTTGTATCTTGCTTGACTAACTGAATGAGCCTGAAGTGGTATTCCAGGAGTCTGAGTCTGAGCCAAAAGAAGCTTTATAGTTGCCTTTAGACTTCTTATTCTTGTTCCAAGAGAAGCCAAACTCCAAGCAAAAGATCAAATTGCCTTTTAACTGTAATCTGTACATCCATTCTTTTTATTTGATAATGTTACTTGTTAAGAGCAATGTCAAGCTGGCCTAAACCTGTTCCTACAACCTTAGTACTGGTGCAGCTACTGCCTCACTACACTATGGGAAGAGCCTTGAGTGAGACTCCCAGAGAGACTGTCTGCCCCACATCCATGAACTAATCATCCATTGCTGTTTTAGGTTGCAAAACAACAAATAATACAGCAATAGATAACCAGAATTTTGCCCATGGTGTAGGTGTGGACGTCAAACAACCTCTTCAGCATATTCAAATCTCTACTTTCCCCTTTTGAAAATCCAAACAGCAAGCAGTTTTCAGAGTCAAGGGACTTGTAGAACTCCAGTAGAACACCATTGAGATGTAACACAATGCAATTGCACCCAGGGGCATTTCCTTCTCCATGAACGCTGCCTTTAGAGGTTGTGAAATGCAGTGGTTCTATCGGGCTTAATATTTTTACAGAGCTGTGCTTGTAACAGATACTGTTGTCTTTACAGCCCACTTCCTTCATGACAGGCACTGTAGGAACTCAGGAGAGACAACAGAAGGTCAAAATGGACTGAGGATTTACTCATAGTTTCATAGCCAGTGAGATTTAAGCCCAGACATGGACTAGGTCAAATGCACTGTTCACTACAC
>NW_008346414.1:1325273-1325818 GCF_000622305.1 Nannospalax galili
AGAAAACAGAAAAATTAACAGGAGAAATGCACAGAAGAAATTTTATAGGGTGGGGGAGAATCTAGAAATGTGATTTTTTTTTTAAAGAAATCAAAACTTATTCAAGTAGGTTAATGAGGACAGAAGAGGAAAAGTCAGGAACACAGAGATGTCACTGGGGAGGGAGTCTCAGAGGAAACATTAGCATAGGATTTCTGAACGGGTGCTTAGCAACAAAAGGGCACTGGGTAGTAAGAACACATGTCAAAGAAGGAGGCTTCAGAAGGAAGGCCCACAGAGCAGAGTGCGTGTTGTTAGCACGGAGTAACTGGAGTCTGTTATGCCTTATCTCCTGTCCCTCTGTCCTGCTCTCCCTTTAGTGCTCAAATGTTCCCACAAGCCACCATACCTTCATATGTGCTGCCAGATCTTCACATTGGGTTTCAGTAAGAAAATACCTCCTCAGCACATGATTTCAGCTGAAGCCTTGCACCCAGGCTAAACATACATATGCATGGGTTGACACACACTACCACCACCACCAATTACTGAGTCTAAAATAAGAA
>NW_008346414.1:1326339-1328595 GCF_000622305.1 Nannospalax galili
TGAACAACCAGCCCCACAGACAAATAAAGGATCTCTTTCTTAGAAGGCCTCATTTTTCCAGTGTGATTCCTAAGCAGCCTTGAGAGTAGAGACAGGTGAGGCTGCGGGAGGGAGCATGCTGCATCTCATGGCAGACAGCGATTTCAAAGACTTCATCTAAGCCTAATGATTGAGTTTGATTTTAGCATCTGTGTTGTAGCTCATACCTTTTATAGCTAGATTTCTTACATAATAAAGTGATATCTGAAAATCTCAGCTCTGTGCATTCCTGGGAAGTAATATTAATGAGGTCAACACTTGGAGTTCCTCCTCCAGTCAACTTGTATGTATGTATGTATGTATCTATGTATGTATATGTATGTATGCATGCATGCATGTATGTGTATGTATGATTCATGAAGCAATTTGGCATTTGTAGATCATCTACATAAACTACAAGAACAAAAATTTCATCTGGTTTGTAAGAATTGACTCAGATTATATTTCAACTTCCATCTTTCCCATGTGCTGTCATCATGTGAGGGAGACTGATGTGGCTCAGAGTAGAATGTATGTACCACCCCCATATCAGACAAACACAACATCAGTTAGTAACATCTTCTGCCGACATACCAGCAGGTACAAACAGAAATTAAATCTTAGATTTTGGTTTTAATCTATGTTCAAAGAGTTAAAAAGTCAGATTTAGAAGCATAAATGTTGACTAGCACAAGTTAACAGAAGCAATTTTAATGGTGAAAGAGTCTTCCTGTCAAGCTAATCTGTTCACAAGTCAAGAATAAATTAAGGACCAGAGAGATGGCTCAATGGGCCAAAACCCTTGTTGCCAAGCCTAATGATGAGTTTGATCCCTCAGATTCACATGGCGGAGGATAAGAACAGCCTCCTGAAAGTTGTCCTGTGTCCTCCACACATGTCACGGCCCCCTCTCTTTCTTTCTCTCTCATGCATGCACACACAAAAATAAGTAAAATAGAAATAGAAAAAAGAATGAATTAGGCTGAAAACTTCCAGAGACAATAGAAAATAAAACAAACGGTATCTGAAGCACCTTAGAATAAATGTTTATGTCTGCCCTCACCCACAGAAAGTTCAGATTGTATGTAATAAAGTATAAAGTCTGAATCCATTAAATGATAATAAAGTCATTTTATCAGAAGTTATTATTAGGGGGAAATTTCATGCTTATTCCAATAATAATTGTCCTTTTTCCTCCCAACTTTTAAGAGTTGGTTTTTAGATTTATCTTCAGAGCCCAGGGCAAATGTATTTAAACACACGCACTGTGACTCATCTTTCTTTTTTAGAGTGAGCTTTATTCTTTGGTGCAGCCAAAAATCATCTGGCCAAGTCTGGTGAATACGGTGGATGTTTGCCTGAGAATGATTATTTTGGTTAAAAATGAGACTGACTTCATGTGTGGTTTGTAAAACAACTAGAAAGGCAAGAATGCTAACAGCCACTCCTCATGCTGATTATTCTTCCAGTGGCCACTCCCAGGTCACAGAGATCTGTAAAGAACAATCCAAAGGATGAGGACATAATAACACAAGGATCTTCATCTTCTGGGGCTTGAGGGGCAGTCTAACATCAGTATTCAAGTACTGAGTTGCATGCATTCAGTTTTAGAGTTCTGTGATACTTGAATGAAGTCAAAGTACTTACATCAGCCATTTCCCCTCTTCCATTCCCCCCATCTATGAAGAGGCACCAACCATTGGAGCTCCCTATGGTGGCTCTTAATTCTTACTCATGGACAAATTACCAGTCTCTTTTTATTTCTTGTTGCTTGCTTCATTGTTAATTCACCCTCTTGGAATATAATATTCCATTTAAGGTATTTAATGAGGATTTTCCCCTCTATGCAGCCATTTTGACTCTTGGTCCAGAAAGCCCTGAAGTTCTTTTTAATAGAAGTCAAAACCTTGTACTATACAAAGTACAAAGAATGGTTTTATATTTAGGTACTGTTTATTCTAAATATTTTATTCAATAAGGGTCTGCAAGTTGAAATGAAATTTAAGGTCTTTTGTTTCATGTTTTCAAAAATGTATGCAAATGTATATCTTTCTATGTTTTTTTTACTTGTTTTTCTTTGTTCCGTAGTAAAATTCTCAGGCTTTAAGTGACAGTTCTAGCAGACAGCCCCAAGATTTGTGTGCCTATGTTTGGTTTTCTTAAAGTCTTTTCAAGGCGTCTATAAATTCTCTCATTTTTTAAAAAACTGGCTCACTCCATTTGAAAATATCTCCTCTT
>NW_008346414.1:1328788-1340061 GCF_000622305.1 Nannospalax galili
GGGGAGAAAGAAGTTGTACAAAATTGATACCCAGTTGACTCCAAATGCCTAGTTCTCTAGGGCTAGTGCTAAGGTTTTGTCTGTAGAACAAGGACAGACTCAGCATGTGTGGCTCTGGCTGAACATCCCAGTGGGAGGGGATTTATGTGGGCAATTCCTTCCATGCAACATTATAAACACAGCCTATTATCTCCTGACTTTTCCATTCCTTGTTCTTTTTTTCTCTAATGAATGATTCATGTATTAATAATGGTAAAAAATAATACTTTGCAATTATACTACGTTCTTATTCTCTTCAGGGTGCTCAGTGGACATTAAGTACATGATCAGTTTTTCATTCAGGCTGTTCTGGGGGGTGCTGGGAGGCTTACTGCTGCAGACACCAACTTTATATTCTCGTTCTTATTCTCTTCAGGGTGCTCAGTGGACATTAAGTACATGATCAGTTTTTCATTCAGGCTGTTCTGGGGGGTGCTGGGAGGCTTACTGCTGCAGACACCAACTTTATATTCTCCTTGTTCTGCAAGCACACATTTTTTTTGTGCAAATGCCAATTTTCTGCGATCTTCAAGAGAAGGCCTCGAAGATGCTTCCTAATTGTGAGGACTAGGAAACTGACATCACGTGTATTGTTCATGGGACGCTCAGGTTGACAGGAAGCACCGGCAGACCGATTCAGCCTCTGTGCCTTGAGCCTGGGTTCTGGCTTCTTCTCCTTCCTTTCTACTCTCTTCTTATTGCCCATAATGTCACCCAGTACCATAGTTTAGATGTCATCTCTTGCTGATTGCTGTTAAGTCGTTCTCATTTCTCCTCTGACTCACACATTTTACTTTCTGACTGACATCTCTCCCCAGTTGGGTATCTCTGAGTTCACATGGCTCTCTTCCTCCTTCCTCCTTCAGCACTGTCCCTCCCCTGGTCCTCCCTATCTTAGGAAAGGTGCTGCTACGGTCTGATTCTTTGCCATTCCTCTCCTAACTCATATGTTAAAATCTAACCCCAAGGTGATAGTGTTAGAGAGCTAGGTCTTTGGAAGATCATTACATAATGAGCACAGTGCCTTCAGGAATGGAAGGGGCTGCCTTGCCTTTTCCTTCATGTGAGGACACAAGAAGATTCCATTTACAGACCACAGATGTGTCCTCACCAAATGCCAAGTCTTCTGGAGCCTTAGTGGCAGACTAAAAAATATTTTTACATTTTTTTTGTATGGTACCAGATTCCAGTATTTTGTTGTAGCAGCCCAAAATGATTCAGACAGGTACCAACATCTGCCTAATTTCGGTGTCTCCCTTTCTCTTCTTTTTCTATCTCTTCTCTGAAATTTTCTTTAAGTCTTATGGGTTCTACTCCTACTATGGTTGATGTGGTCATCTTCTTCCTGGACTAAGGCAGCCATCTCCTAAGTGTCCTCTCTGATCAGTTCTTCATATTCAAGAATCAGTTTCCACAATAGCTACTATAAATATTCAGGTTGAAGCTTTTCCAGGTTCCTCTCAAGACACCCCTGTTAATATATTTCATTCTATTGGGTATGAGGAAATAGTGGCTCAAATGACTGCCAAGTCCCACACGGTCTTGCTAACCTCATGGTGTCTGCGAATGTGTTCAATCCACAGCAGCCCATCCCTGTTTCCAGGACAAATCCACTGATGCTCACCTCCTCCTTCTGCTCAGGGTTCTCTTCCTCCTTGTCTTCACTGCGATGGCCCCTTCTCACGCAATAAAGACTGTCTTGAAAACTTTGTGTAAGCCGTACCAACCTGAGTATTTCCATTATTTTCATTTTTCTTGTCTAAATGTATTTTTTCTCCAATGTCTGCCTCCCCTGGGAGCCCATGTGTGTAGGAAATTTTGTGTCTCAATTTTCTTCCCATTTTTATTTTCTCAGAAAGTGACTGATGATACTAAATGGTTAACAAATACTAATATTGAATGACTGAGTAAGTGAATAGAGGTGAGAAAATGATCTCTTTCTGTTTGTGCTCTAATAATATTTTTGTGTGAAATGTAACTGGAAAATGAGGGTTAGATTAAAGGCCAGAAGAACAATTTGAAGACTGTCATAAAAACACAGATAATAAGAGGCAAGAACTTGGGTCCTTATAACATTGAGAGTTACTGAAAGGATAAAGAGGGGCCGCTGGCAGGTAGTAGCAATGAGATTTGCAAGACACAGTAAAGATAAGCTAGGTCCAGGTTTCTAACTGTGAGGATGATGGTATTATTGACTAACTGAAAATCAGGGGATGAGCAAAACACAAGATTTGCGTTTGATAAAATCTGGGGGAGTCCGACTAGACTAGGATAATCTCCTTTCCTTTGTGTTGGCTCCTGCTCACAAAGATGGCCCTGGTGACTACATTATTTATGTAACCTGGTCCCTTAGTGATAGCCAGCTGGATCTGGAATGGTCAACTAATTCAATTTGAGCCAATCAGACTGCTTTTCTCTGGAATTTGAAACTGGATCTGATGAATGGCTTGTCAGTATCTGGGTGTGGCTAGGATAAAGGTAACATAAATTCTCAAACAATGGGACTATGCTCCCTAATAAGCTGGACAAAGTAGGTTTATATGCCAAAAGAGTAGAGGTCAGAGAGGCAGAGGAAATTGGTCAGTTTCTGCATAAAATGGTTCAGAAGAACAGTTGTTTGGGTTTCCTAGAAATACTGGAGAATCCTCTATGCTTTGGCCAATTTCTCTATAACTAATTAACTTGTTTTCTAAATCCTGAATTCACTATAAATAGGGTAGATATGAATTTGCATATACATGCAGTACAAAATATACCTCTTATTGTGACAGAAAGCACAAGAAGATATTTGGCACCTGCAAAGTTAGACTGACTTTAATAATGATATAATCTTGTGACATGGAGAATGTCAGGAGAAAGTGCTGCTCATGATTAATTGCCAAATAGTTCAGACAATAATGCTGCTTGGGTTCAGAGGCTGAAGAGAGCCGAGGGCTGAGTGGGCAGGTAAACTTCAATAAGGATTGAGGACAGAGGTTGGAGCTTGAAGAGTGGTTAGGATGTGCACAGCAGGACAGGAGTGAGGAGTCTTCCCTGTGGCTGCTCCCATGAGCCAAAGCAGATAAGTGGGTTATTCAGGGCCCAGCTACCCCATCCATGCATCTGAGAAGGATGCTGGCTGGATACGAATGACAACAAAGGGTGCTCTAATTTTTAGAAAATATAGGGCTGGAGAGCTGGCTCAGTGGTTAAGAGCATTGGCTGCTCTTGAAGAGGACCTGGCTTCAGTTCTCAGCACCCACATGGTAGCTAACAATCATCCATAACTCCAGTTCCAGGGGATTCAACACCCTCTTCTGACCTCGGTGGACATTGCATGACACAGGCACACTTACATACGTGCAGGCAAAACACTCATACACATAAAATAAAAAAGAAAAAGAAAGAAAATAGTTGATCATTTTCCCTAAGAGAGAAAAAGCTCTCTGGCTCCCCTAAAAATGGACACTTTCATATCAATTTATTTTCTACATATCTGCCTTTCAATCTACCATAGTCAAGAGAACTTGGTCCAACACCATTGATTGGTGGCATCTCTCAAGAAGCCACACGAATCTCTGAAATTGTGCTGCTACTGTAGCCCATGGAACAACCAGCCTTAAAAAACTCCCCTAAAGAGGAATGTGGACTCTGGAAAATGAGCGTCATTTTCTGTGGCAGAACTGAGAAGTCCAGAGAATGGGAAAGGCTGAGTGGAGACTTTGCAGGACAGCCACAGCCAGGGAGAACGGGTGGAGAATGTGAGCCATGTGGATTACATCAGGGCCAGGAGGCTAAGTCTGCACTGGCCTGGGTCTGACCCTGAAAGAAGGGAGCCTCAGAAGCCAAACCCAGCTCAGCAGCAGACATGTGTGTAAGCAATACCACCCCAACCAGCTCCTCCACAGGCAAGGTCAGGACTGTCCTAACACAACGCAGATGCGAAGTCTCCACTCGCCCGGCCAGGACTTGCCAGCTTGGGCTTCAACTTCCTCTTTAGAAGCAGCAAATATTTCATAGTGAATATTTTAAGACCTCAATTATAAATACAAACAAACTTTAAATCCTGATGTACTGCTGGAAGAGGGTAAGGTTAAAATAAGGAGAGAAAGAGTCCTGATCACTCAAGAAAATTATTCCACTCTCCACTTTGCATATAAAATACCCATTTTCTTTTTCTTTTTTCTTATGTTTTCTACTTACTGCCCAGACAGAAGTTTCCATTACAAACCTTAGATACATTTATCCAGAGCAACCTCCAGAATGGAAAAGATCTGATTTGCCATCATTTTTCCCTCTTTCAGACACTTGGCTCATATTTCATAGCCACTTACGCCACACAAACTGTCCATGTCTTGTCCAGACATCAGCATCACTGTCTCCACATGAATCTAGGTCAAGGCAAAATGTTAAAAATTCTGAGCTGGGCGTGGTGGTGCACGCTTTTAATCCCAGCACTTGGGAGGCAGAGGCAGGTGGATCTCTCTGTGATCAAGGCCAGCCTGGTCTACATAGTGAGTTCCAGGACAGCTGGGGCTACAGGGAGACCCTGTCTCAAAAAGACCAAAAAATAAATAAATAAATTCTGGCATGCCAGGAAGTACAATAATGTACATGCAGCTCCAGCATCAGCTTCATTTGTCACACGTGTGTCTGTGTGTGTGTGTGTGTGTGTGTGTGTGTCAGCACTGCCCCCACACACCCACAGAATTGGCACTTAAAATCACAGACAGAAATCCAAATCCCTATCAAAGTCCCCTCTTCCAAATGCCATAAATATAATCAATATTCTTCTTGTCTTTACACCCACTTGCACACGGAGGAAAAACATATCTAACAAGAAGGAAAGTCAGGCAGAGCTCATTAGCACGCAAAAATCAATGAAGCTGCAAAGTCTATTTTATACAATGAAAATTAATACATGATAATTAGTTTTGAACCTTAATTAATGTTTGTAAAGCACTTTGAGATTCTTGGTTGAAAGTTGGTATAAATGTTTTTGGGGGTATTTGTTGCTTTATGGAGTTATTCTGGCATTTTGAGTTCAGGTGCCCCATAATAATGCCATTAATTTAAATAATAACTATTTTCAATAAAAGAACCTCGGGTATCCCAGGACTGCTAACAAATTTCTAAATATTGATTTGCATTTTGCAGAGCACACTACTTCTAGAGTAGACTGGTTAGCAAGCTAAGGGCATTTTGTGATTCCCAATGGGAGCCAACTTATTAAAATATCCAAGTCTTCCTGAAACAATGGTTACATAAATCATTTCAAATTATATGCTTAACTAATACTGTTGTATACTTCTGCTTGAGCTAAACAAAATTCCTCACTTTCCATAGGATGTTCTGATTTTTACCTGTGTGCCTTTGCTTGGTTTCTTCCTGGCAAGGAGGATGACTTTGTTCCTATTTCTCCTTATCTAAGTCCTGCCGGTTCAACAACCAGCATCCTTTTAGAGAGTCACACTGCCACAAAGCATCCCCAAACCCAGGATGCAGAGTTCACAAGCCTCTTAATGTCCTTTAAGTCTTCATCCACGGTATTATTCATCAATACAGTCTAGCAAGAGGGCGGCGACCTGAGACACTAATGTTTACTTTTTGTTTACAGAAGGTCCGTTCTGGAGTTGGAGTAATACACCCAAGGGACCAAAATGCCACTGGTGCATGCTTCCCCCGAGGGAGTCTGGAACTTTGGAGAATATTTTGTATTGACCAATGACAAGAAACATAACTAAACCACGAGTTCTACAAGCTCATTTTCTGTGACTTCAGAACTCGTAAGTTTTTTCCTTAAAGTTCTTCTCTTTTCTCTTCCTTCCTTTCCCTTTCTATTGCTTCTATTTAGTAATGGTACCGAAAAATGACATTCCTTTTCAATAAAAATAATAAAGACGAGGATTGTGCAAACTGCTAAAATGGCCCTTAACGTGTCTGAGATCGCTCTGTGCATCACTGAAACTTACTCGCAGAAACAGCACTTGAGAAGCGGACACTTACTAGTTAAGTCCTGGCAGTTTAAGAAAAGTGGCGAGTGTAGGTTTTTTCATGCTCGTTTTGATGTTTTTAAATCTAGATTTCGATGATGAAACGTTACTAATGTAACATTTGATCACTGAGTATTACTATATAGGAAAGCAGAAATTCCAGAAGGAGGTCAGTGATACCATCCTTCTGTGTCCTCCTACAGCCTTGTCTCTTATGATAGCAGTCTGGATTTCCCCTTTTCTTCTTATAAGGACACCTGTCCTACTGCATTGGGGTCCAACCCTATTGGCCTTATTTTTAAGTTTATCTCTTTTTTGAAGATCCTGTCTTCACCAAATAATCAAATGGGTTAGGGTGCACCCACATGTTCTCATTTAAAGGTCCTATCCTCAAATATGCTTCCAATCTAAGGTCCGGGGGCTTAGATGGCACCATATGAACTTTGGAGGAGTGTAGTTCTGATCATAACTACACAGATACAGACAATTTACAAATAATTGAAGTGTGGATATTAATATATTTTTGTATAAGAATTGTCATTTCTTTTTAATTTTAGAAACTGATTTGGGAGACTGTTATACAGGCTCTTTCCTTCCCACTCTCTTCTCCATCTTCCCATCTTTATTTATTTTCTTCCTTGAATCCTCCTCTCCTTCCCACTCCCTCAGAATCAAAATTAGAATAAGAACAAATGGAAAGTCCACAAAGTGGCACCTCCCCACTTTACTGATGTGCAGAGACATGCAGAGACTGTAATACCCAGTTCGAGCAGGAGCAAGGTGCCTCAAATGCGGTTGCTGCTTAAGGATGGGGAAGGAGATCAAGAGAAGCAGCAAACATGATGCAGGGCCCATGCTGACTCAGCACGCCTAACCAAAAATGCAGCTCTCTAACACCAGCCCAGCTCAAACCAAAACAGAGTCAGTAACTGTTTTGGAGCACAAGTTGACACCAATGAATCAAGGATCAAATGTCTGAGGTTTGTCTTGTGATGGCTCCTTCCTGGAAGTCAAGTTCATGTTTGTCTCCCAGAATTCATGCCCTGGGTTGCAATACAGGCTCCCCACAACACTGTTTGGGTCTGTTTGCTGACATCATTTCATAAGGATGTTCATAATAACACATTAAGGCAGGCATTTCTTTAGGGATACTGGTCAGATCATTAATTTCAGGGCAATCCTCTGTCCTACTTGACAGGCATTATGTTGAGATGACGGGAAACATACTCGCCCCAGTTGTGCTGTTGGAAGACCACAGACGTGCTGAATTCCCATTTTTTTCAGGTACTAAGAGTTGCAGCAAGCTTTCTAGAACTCAGGTCCATATAACAAAGATTGATTATGACACAGTTTATTACAGGAATAGAATAAATTATGTCCCTTAACCAGCAACTCTTCTTTCAAGTTCAAGCATTCAGACTTCTTTCCCCAGTTAGTTTCCTTTGCCCTCAGTTTTGTTGTTGAAGAAGCTCAGAGGTGAGGCTAGAGCGATTGCTCAGTGGTTAAGAACACTCACTGGCTACTCTTGCAGAGAACTGCGGTTCGATTCCCAGCACCTACATCGAGGCTAACAACCTTCCTTAAATCCAGTTTCATGAGAATCCAAAACCGTCTTCTGACCTCCATGGGCATTACATGACACAGGTGTACTTACATACATGTAGACAGTACACTCATACACAATAATAATGATAACAGTAATAATGATAAAATGGTTTTTAACTTATTGTAATTTCTTAGAATATGGTCCCAGGAGAGTTGACATATCTAGTTATTATGTCTGTAGAGATTCTTAAGGCCTGACAAACAGAATATTTTTTAGCCCTGCAAGTAGTCCTTTGTACAGCAGAATTTGCAATGAGCATGGACTTGGGGGCATTGCTGGAATATTGCTAGGTAAAACTGCTGGATGGGCTGCAACTTCCCCCAGCACAAAGACAGGAACACTCAGCCTAGAAAATGACAAACCTTCATCGAATTCCAGGAAAACAATGAAATCTCCAAAGCACATTCCACTAAAACCTGGCATCACGCATGTAAATGTATCAATCCAGGGACTACTATATATGACTTCTGTCATGTATAACATTGACTATTTGATTAAACATCTGATACTATTACCAAGTGTGACTATAACACATATTCCCTGCTTAAATTTTGATTGCATTGAAAACTTCACTCAACTGCTTGTTACCCTATGTGATGTCAATGGAAGACTACAATTGCTCATTAAATACAGTCTCCAAAGGCCCCAGTCATTACGTCTTTTCCATGTTTCCAGCTCCCTCTCCAGAGCAAACAGCTTGCTCTGAGCTCAGCTTTTGGTTTATATTAGGTGCTGTCATATTTGCTGAATAAATAAACACTAAAGAAAAAGTCAGGTCCAAAATATATTCTACCTTTCTATGCTGAAATGCAATCGATGGGTTAGATCAGCCAGCTAATAGTATATAAAGAGAATGAGATTTTTAGTCTACTCAACTCACTCTGGAGATGTAAAGACATGCTAGTTCCCAATTTTATCTTCAGTTTGAGGTTATGAATCGAGATGGACTGGACCCCACCCCCCAAAGTCACATCATTCACCTTGTTCTAAGGTACCTCTGAGGTGCTGTGGGCGGGGCTGGAGGCTGGAGAAGCCAGGCCGGCGATGCGGTACAATGCAGAGGCGGGTCTCTACCACCTTTCCCTTTGCACACTGAGCCCTGGAGAGAGGTTTGTCAGGGAAGGAGTCGTGAACCCTTTGATTCTCAGCTTTCTCATCTGGCTACACAATGCTTGGGTGCCTTAATAAGATTCAGCTGAAAAGAGACTTCTTTTCACAAATTGAAAGAGAAAAATCTGTTTGGATACTTCTAAGGGAAAACTTCTGAGTTTTCTTCCTTTTTTCTACTAAAGTTGTCTCCTTCTCTTAGCTACTCTTTATCTTATGTTTAGGGCAATGAATTGGATCATTGAAGGACTACAGAAGAGAAATAATGAGAAAACAATTATATTCTGGATTCAAGGAGCTGTAGGTCAAAATGGGACCTCACCCAAAGGACATTTTTCAACACGGAGCTTTTGTAGGCATAAATTAACTCTATCTTCTTCTTGGTGTTTTTGAGACTGAGTCTTACTGTGTAGCCCAAGATGACTTCAAACTCTCTTTCTACCTGCCTCATCCTCCCCAAAGCAGGTATTAAAGGACTGAGGCATCCTGCCTGGATCAGCAATTTCTCACTACTGCAAAAACTTCAGTAATTCTCCTGTACTTAGAGTTTGGTGAAAACAGCACCACCCATGGGTTCATGTGTTTTTAACACTTGGCCTCCAGCTGGTGACAGTTTTGAAGACTGTAGAGTTTTTAGAAGGTGGAGCCTCACTAGAGAAAGTGGGTCACTGGGGGAAGGCCTTGAGATCATATACCTAGGCCCACTCTCTGTCCCTTCTCTGCTTCCTGAATGACTGCAGAGCCAGTGTGACTGACTGACTTCTGACTCTGAAGCCCTGGTTTGATGACCTGTACCCCTTCTTAAACCATGAGCCAAGAACCCTACCAAAACTCCCTTTCTTTTCTAAACTTGCCTTGGGTCAAGTATTTTGTCACATCATGAGAAGAGTAACTAACATAGTTCTTTTAAACCTTAGTTTCTACCAAAGCATAATTCACGTGTACTAAAAGGTGAAAATTCAATTCTGTGAATAGGACAAGTTCATGAAACTATCAAAAGTAAGATGTACCTTATTTCTTTCAACACACAAAAAAATTCTCACTGTTCCTTCCTAGTCAGTTTACTCCTCCCTAAGAGGGATTTTCTTATTTCTAACACAAAGTAGGTTTATATCTTCCTAGTATACTCAATATATAATATAATGTATTATGTATTATTTTATGTTTGGTTTCTTTTGTTTAATATAATGTTTTAGAAATCCAGCCATTTGTTGTATCAATAGCTGATTAATTTTTATCATTAAATAATATTATTGTAAGGATGTATCACAATTTATTCTGTTTATAGACTGAGTTTTTTGAGGTTTACTAGTTTGTAAATAGTCTAGTAGTTAGTAGAATAATGTACATATTCTTGCATAATCCATTCTGTAAACACATGTCTACATTTCTCTTGGTCAAATGCTAAGGAGTGGAATTGGTGGGCCAGAAAGAACATGTCTATTTCACTCTGCCTGAAGTCCATCAAAAAATAGTTCAAAGTGATTTTACCATTTGATATTTTTATCATCAAGACACTGACACTCTAGTTGCTCCAAATCCAAAGTAGTTGACTGGTCCTGGCTATTGTATTAGAAAATCATGTGGGTCATACCCACCGTAAGTGCAAGAGAGCATATCCTGTCTATGTATTCTGGTGAGAGTGATCTAAAACTGATAGCACATCCATACAATTAAAGCAGTCCAGATTCCCTGTCACTGCAGGGGAACTATGTGAACCATAACACTCTTAAGAATTTAAAAGACATTTCGGTTACATTAAGAAACTGAATTGGGCTATACACCCACTTCCCAGATGGCACCCTCCCATAGCCTCCCTCCCCCCACTAGAGCCCTTATACTCTGATATCCCTACTACTGTCTGCTGTGTTGTCAGCACCACAGCCAATCTCCACTACTTGCCCTTCTGGTGAATCTAGTTAGCCTATCTAGAGGTCTTTGTTTTAGGAGGGTCAGGTGTTCCTCATCTAGCAGCAATCAGTTGTCAATATTCCTTTAGATAAGACTGGGGTCTGCTGTTCATTTTCCCAGTTCTATGGTGGGTCACTGTCTAGGAGTCTTTTGGGTCACCCTGGCCAATAACTCAAAGAAAGGTATCTGCTGTCTGGCATTGTTTCTTGTTATGTAGCCTTCAGCTATACATACACATGGATTCATGTAGGGGTATTATATATGTACTTTTTCAGTAAGTTTTTGGACTGATATGATTCTCTCTGTTTTTTTTTATACTGGCTTGGCATTATTTAGCTCTCCTCTCTCTCCCTATCTAACTGACCCTCCCTGCCTCCCCAAAGTGTCCCCATTTTCCCCATTTCCCCCTTGATAATTCCTATCTACTATGGTCCCACCTCTCTTGAGCTCCTTCTTCTCCTTTATCCCCGTAGTTCCTTGTATAGCCCTACCTCTGCCCCTCCCATTTAACTACCTCCATTTTACACGTTTCTCCCTTAGTAACACTTGTCTCCTACTGTTCTTAAAAAAAAAAAAAGTTGTGATATTTATCAAGAGTTCCATTTCTGAGTGTTCCATGATCTGGATTTACCCCTTTT
>NW_008346414.1:1340388-1361939 GCF_000622305.1 Nannospalax galili
GAGGGAGGCTATGGGAGGGTGCCATCTGGGAAGTGGGTGTATAGTTGTGTATAAATGAACCACATGTTCTGTGTGATACACACATACACACAAAACTCCATCGTATAAATGAACCACATGTTCATTTATATGATATACACACACAAAAAAAATCAACAAATTTTTTAAAAAATGTATTATATTTGAGGAGAAAGCATGGAAATTTATGACATGCTAATTAGTAGAGGTGATAAACTTTACCATTGAAATCCACCCGATGACTTCGTAGACATACACAGGCGCCAAGGGTCCAAGTGCAACCAATTATGACTAGTAATAATCAGATATATACAGATTAGAGATGCATGCACCAACATCTCAGTGTTAGGAGCAAAAACAATGAGTCTTTCTGCAAGGAACAATATATCCTAAAATGAAATGGAGATCTTTTTTAAAGGTTAAAAACTCATTCAATTTTATGTCTTACAGGGCTTATACTGAGTTCAATATTGTATAACTGTATTAATTCACTAGGGTTAGGTTTAAGGCTACTTCTAGGGTTAGAGTTAGGGTTAGGCTTAAAGATAGGGTTAGGGCAGAGTTTATGTGGAGTGTGTTACTGAAAATGTTAAATCCATAGTGAGCTTCTTCTTATCATGTAGTTATTAAAAGTTTTAAAAATAATGATAAAAAAATAAGAATTAGTAGATGTGAAAAACATTACCATTGAAATCTACCTGATGACTTTATATCCATCCTCAGATGCCAAGGAGCTCAGAAAGTAACTGACTGTGACTAGTAATAATCTGATATATAGAGATTAGAATGTAATAATTCAACTGTAAACCTAAAAATTTATAGCCAATTTTGAAAAAGATGCATCTTAGCTCAGAAAATTTGTTATTGAATATGTCAATGCTGTTGTAATGAAATGCTTCTTCTAAGCATGTGGTTATTAAATAAATAACTGGGGAAAAAAAAGAAACTGAATTGGGGACTGGAGATAACCCAGCATTTAAGAGTACTTGACGCCCTTCCGGAAACTCACATGTGGGTTCAGTTCCAGCACCCATATCTGAAGTGACTTATGACTACCTGTGAAGCCAGCTTTAGAGGATCCAACATCCCTTTCTAGCCCCCACAAACTCCTGTACACACATGATGGTTGCTCATACACATATATAAATTAATACAGAAATTGTCTGAGCTTTATTATAATTTCTTCCTTGTGGTTGAATGGTACATTTCCTGTTGTCTGAATTTAACTGGAATGAAGATTTTTATCCACCTTTTCTCCAGTGAGAGTATGTAGAGTCCTTGATCAAGCACAGACTGAGCTGGCACAGGAGGGTTAAACTCTCCCCCCAACTGGTACTAGATGAACCTCACCCTTCACAAAGTCCAGACTTAAGACTGCCAAAGTCTGAAAGTGCCACCAGCGTCATCTCAAGCCTCTCAATCCTGGAAGCTAAGACAGGGCTTTATTAAAATACTTTCATTACAAGATACACTTTATTATCTGACTTCATGCTGTTATCTTTGCAGATCATGTGGTTTTCATTGTCTTTCATCATATTGACCCATATCTTAGACCACAGATAATTATGTTTAGGTGTTTCCCATCCCATCCCACAAACAAACAAACAAATAAACCCAGAAAGCAGACTTTAAAGGCAAGCCAGCTTTCAGTGTTTGGAAGCTACAATGCCCTCAGTATAAGACATGGTGATAATACCATGGCTTTATTTTCTAAGGACTTACACTGTAGTCTCAGGAATATATAGAGGACTCCAACAGATATTGGTCCAAATTCTGTTCAGGAGGAGACAGATTTTAAAATAACGAATTGTTCTGTCTTCATTCTCTTTTCTTTATATTTTTCCAAAGCAATTTTACCCATCATCTGGTTTCAACTTCCATCTATATTTAAGGATTACAAAAATCTGTAAACCTTGCCAAAACTTCTCTCTTGGAACTCCAGCCCCATATATCAGACTGGATAGTAACTACTAAAACCTGGATATCCCAGTGGACAACTTCAACCCCATGAACAAAAGCCCAAATCATCATTTTTCCTTCCATCCTGCTTGCTTTCTTTAGACTCTGTTTTAACAAATGCATTTACTCTGACCATACTGTCAAAAACTGGATTCAGATCACTGACCTGGACTCCTAAAAATTCCTCCATAATTCCCACAGTACACCACAGAGTTGGTGCCTCAGAAATGCTTCTCTAGTCATCCATGTCTTCGTCCTTCACCTCCTTAAAGTCTTTTATTTTTCAAATCTGTTTGAAAGCCAACAAAGATGCTTCTCTAACCACATGTAGAAAATGGGAGCATAGGCTCTACTTTCCCTTTCCTCTTCATCTTTCATGATGTTTGACACTCACATGATTGGAGATGGGATGTGCAGGCCTTTTTATTTTCATTTCCCTCAATGGGAAAGCTGCTTAAGCCCAGATGTGAGCTTTGTTCACAGCTGCATCTCCCCTGCCTAGAAAGTTCTGGTCATACCATAGGCCTTCAATTCATATTTTTGAGTGAATGAATGAAAAAAATGTGGATGGGTGTGCCTCATTCTTGGCTGGTTCTTTAGTTTAAAAAAGGGAACAGACTGGCAAGATGGTTCAGTGGTAAAAAACTTGCTATGCAAGTTGACCCCTGAGTTTGATCCTAAGAACCAATGTAAAAAGCTGGAAGCGGCAGTACAAATCTGTAATGTCAGCATTCCTACAATAAGGTGGGAGGAGAGACAGGCTGTTCCACCTGAAGCCTGCAGACCAAGTTCCCCAAAGTTGTCCTCTCATCTATATATGCACACACACAGAATAAGTGAAAATAAATAAGAACGTAAAAAATAGGAACATAATGATTTGCTTGTTTATTTATGGTTTTTGTTTTAAGGAGACACAGCTCCCTGAATATTTAGTTTTGAGGGTGGGAAAGTAACACAGTGGTAGAGCACTTAACTAGCATGTGCAAGACTCCAAGTTCAACCTCCAGGCCCAGAAAAAAAAATAGAACGGACATTTCTTATCACTCGCATCCAAAAGAAGTTATACGACATACATACAACAGGTGTGACTGAGGAAAATGGACCTGGGCTTTTGTCCTCTGCAGTTAAAGGAGGCAAAAAGCAGCAGGGTTGGGTCGGGCGTGGATCTGGGCATTCATTGGTGTCACTTTGCCACTTCTATTCAACCCAGCTAGGTGTTTTTTTGTTTTGTTGTGTTTTTTTTTCTTTTAGACAGGGTCTCACTGTGTAGCACTCTGTAGACCTCGAGCTCACAGAGATCTGCCTGCCTCTACTTCCCAAGTGCTGGGATTAAAGGCATACACTACCACGCCTGTAGGTAGACAGACAGATAGATGATAGATGATACGTTCTTTTAAATAGATAGATATATGATAGAGATAGATAGATGATAGATAGATAGATAGATAGATAGATAGACAGATAGAGATAGATGATAGAGATAGATTGATAGATGATAGATGGATAGATAGATTGATAGATGATAGGTAGATAGATAGATAGATAGATAGATGATAGATAGATAGATAGATAGATAGATAGATAGATTGATAGATGATAGATTAGATAGATAGATAGATAGATAGATGATAGATAGATAGATAGTAGATAGACAGATGATAGATAGATAGATGATAGATGGATAGGTGGATAGATATAGATAGATGATAGATGATAGATAGATAGATGATAGATAGATAGATAGATAGATAGAAAAAAAAAATGATAGATAGAGATAGATAGATTGATAGATGATAGATAGATAGATGATAGATAGATAGATAGATGATAGATACATACATACATACATACACACATAGGTGATAGATCGATAGATAGATGAATGTCTACTGTTACCTTACTACTCCCCTGACTTTATTTCTTCTATTATTTTTTAAGGCCTATGCAATCTAATTTGTGTTCCCTAGATGCACTTGGGCATGAGCCTGTCCCCTGAAACCCAGACAACCTACCTGGCATCACACCCTTAAAGAAAACTGACTCACCCTCTCCTAGAAGCTATCAATTGCCAATAGTTCTTCATCAAGGGCTGAGGCTTCGTGCCTGCCTCCTCCATCCACGCTGGGATTTTACCTGGCTTAGGCTTGCATAGATCTTGTGCATGCTGTCACAAGCACTGTGGGTTCATATGTGCAACAGTTTCCTTGTAGTGCTTCACCACCTCTGGCTTTTGCAACCCTCCTGCCTCCTTTTCTGCAAAGTCCTCTGAGCCTTGGGAAGAAAGGGTATGATACCAGTGTCTCTTTTAGGGCCTAGTACTCCACAGTCTTTTGTTCTCTGCACACAGACCAGTTGTGGATCTCTGTTTTAATCACCATCAGCTCTAAGAAGTAGCTTCTCTGGTGCGAGTTGAGAAATGCATTAATCTATGGTTGTACCAATAAGTCATTGGGAGCTTTTTTAATACTATGCTCATTTACAAAATATTAGTAGTAGGTTCTCCCCTATGGCCTGTGGCCTATCTAGTCACAGGTTTTTGACCCTGCTAACAGTACTAGGTATGGCTCCATCTTGTGAAGTGGGCCTTACAGTCAATCAAAATGTGGTTGGACCCTCCCTTAATATCTGTGCCACTATTGCACCAGTGGGCATAGCTTCCTAGGTCAGTTGTTATCATAGCTTACAAAGTTCACAGCTGAGTAAGGTTGATGATGTGGTCTCCTCCTGTGAACTAAATCTGTGGTCCTTTCCTGTGAGCCTGAGCTATGATCCCCTCCCGTGAACTAGAGTTGTGGTACCCTCTTGATAGCTGGATCTATGGTGCCCTCACAAGAGCCTGAAGTTTTGAACCCCTGCTGTGAGCCCATGGTTCCACGTTCCTCTGGAGGTAGGCTGATGGTAAAGCAGAGTAGAGACTTCCTGCTGTTGGGCAGCACTTTCAGTGTTTTCTGACTACATTACCCACTGCCCCCTCCACTGGGGTCCCAGGTTGTACATGGCAGTTACTCCTATGCTGGGGACAGGGGAGGCCTCTGCTATTTGCAGATTCTGATCTTGGGAGGACCGATTCTCTGGAATGGACCTCCCACCTCCCCTGAGGCCCAGCTGTGGTCCCCACTCCACATATGGTCCTGAGTATCCGGCCTTCATGTTGGATCTCTCCCATTTCCAAGTGCTAAGAGGTTCTCCATTATTTTGCTATCACTCTTCTACAGCCCCAGTATGCCTTCACCTGTGCCCTAATTGAACTTGTAGAGATAAAATCACAATCTGGGTAGTTAAAAAAAGAAAGTACTGTAATAACTAAACTGATATACTCCTTAAACTAAATATGTGTGTTATATCTTAGAATACTGAATTTGACTTCTAAAAAAAAAAACCTAAATATCAAATCAAACAAATAAACAACTCAACTCTCACCAGCAAACTTCCTCAAGCAACAGATGGTGATCAATGCAGAAAGCCACAGCTAGCCAAAGTGTAGAGCATAAGAGACTGCATGTCGCTGGATAGGATTCCTATATTAATCGCCTGTCTCCCAGGGTTTAGGGACCATCGGTCTTCTTTAAGGGTGTGACACAGGTATGCTGACCAGGTTCCCGTAGATAGACTCACATTGAGGGACACTTGGGTACACACTTGACTTGATAGACCTTAACACATGTGAAAGAATGTATAAAATTCAAGTCTGATGGATGGGGTATGGGGGTCTGCAGGTAGAGGAGGGGATCTAAATATGATCAAGATATATTATACGAAATGCACAAAAATTCACTACTTTTTAAAATTTTATCAATAAACTAAACAGAGTTCTCAAAAAATGAAGCATAAAGGACTCAGAAATATTTGCCACATGTTCTTTATGTTTCAAAACAACCATCACTTCCTTGAGAGTCGCTCCCCTGAAAACCAACCTAATCTCCAAAATCCACTTCAGACACCTTTGTTACAAATCTTCAAGAAAAAGTGTTGAATGATGGATGCAAACCCTTCCTGATTCCTCTTCCCAAAGTTGCTTTTACAGGACATCAGCTGGCTTCTGATTCAGCCGCAAGGCAAGCTCTCCTCACTCTTCTGCAGTAGCACTGCCTCCAAGCCCCACATATCTTCCTTCAATGATTGTTTTATTTGTTTTCTAGCATTCTTCCTCATGTGAAATTATTTATTGATAAGTTTTTCTGTTCTTCCCAGAGAGCACAGCATAGGTAGAATCAAGCCTTTCACTGACTTGGTTCTTTAATAAAATGTAATAAATAAGGCTTCTTCAGTTTGGCAAAGTTAAAGTTTGAAAACATGTTAGTGAAGAAATCAATAGGAAAATTTATGCTCTCATAAGTGTTTTACCTCCCTTCAAATAAATGACAGGGTAGCATTAGTTGAAAGGATTTTCTGACCTAAAGTCTGATGATAAACATTATGTTAAAATCTAAGGCTATATTGTTCAACTCTAAAATCTTCCCAAGAGAGTCAAAAAACTGGAACCAGCTTTTATCACAATTTTGTAATATCTTGATTCATAGAAAAATTTTATAAAATTATAAGTACAGATATTCAGGAAATATGGAATGGATCCAAGAGCCTTATTAAAACTTTGCTAAATAATTTATATATTTTTCAACATAAGACACATCTGGTTTAATGAGTTGTGGTGTCTAATGGTTTAAATTGACATCAAACATCTAACTAATCAGGATCAAAATCATTTGAGAACATGATGATTTGATATTTTCTCTGAAGTCATCTTTTTTTTTTTAGTCCCCTCTCTAAATATAAAAACAGAAAACGCGTTTGAAAAAATCTAATTGTGAGGCTAATTTGTAATTGGGGAGAAGAAGGTAGTCTGAGCTGGGGGCTGGGGGCTGGGGGCTGGAAGGTGAAAGTCAAAGCAACTCCAAGGCCTCCAGCATCTCCCCCCCCCCAGTTTATCAGACTCCAATAAGAGCCAATGTACGAGCTGAGTAAAGAGAGTGGGACAGGAAGTGGCTCTGGCAAGTGTGGTATCAATGTATCAGGCTGGGTGACTGAGAAAAACTGCCATTAGATTGATTGGCAAAGGTTCTTTTCTTTAAAACAATATTTTTCTGTTGTGTGTGTACCTGTGCATGCGTACCTCCACTCTAGTGGAGGTCAGAAGATAACTTGTAGAAGTAGGTTTTCTTTTTCCACCATGTGTGGCCCAGAGTGACTCAGGTTGGCAATGGATGAGTTTACCAGCTGCACCATGTCTCTGGCCCATACAAAGTTTCTTGGTTCATAAAAGGAACACATCCACAGATCACCTGATGTCACCATCATGAGGCCATCATGATCACCAGGACATTGTACATGTGGGTACTCTCAGAGCCCCAGGTTTCCATTTCAGAAAAGCAACAGCCCTATCTCACAGCTACTCTCCACTACAGAATTTACACAACAGTTACAAAAACCCTGATTTCAACCACAAACATCAGGCATCCATTAGGACTTCAAGAATGCCTGCTGGATTTACTCTAGGGCTCTCTTAAAAATGCACTTGCTTATAAGCACCAAAGTACTAAGAGCAAAGACAACATTGTTGAAAATAATCCATACTGGTCTTTTCCTGCATAATGGAAGAGAAGGAAGAGGAGTGGTCCACTTAGAGAAATATTTGGAACTAGAAGAGCCACCTGCTTTTCTCAGGGTTATAACCCTCTCTCTTCCTGTCCTTTAGGACAGAGGGATTAAAGTCTCATATGAATGTCTCCTCTTTTTAGTATCTTTGTCTCCTTTCAAACTTAGGAAATGTTTACATTTCCTTATAGCACTTACTATTATCATTTTTTCCTATTATTTAGCACTCATGCTTTTGGGTTGTGGCTCCACAGATAGAAACATTTATACTCTTTGCCAAAAGCATATAATGTAATTTGGGTCTTTCAGGATGTTCTCCATGAAAAATTACCCCCATGTATTATGCCATGAATTGACCGTCTTTCACAATGTGTGTTAGCCTCTGTGATCACATGCAGAACTACTTTGGCTCCATGATGTTTTGCACTATCCTCCTCCCACCACATCTAACACCAAACTCAGAGGAGTTCCCGTATCAGAATTTTTAGACCTCCGAGGAATGGGCATCCAAGATAAAACACCATTAACTGTTCATTTATTTCTCTGTGTGTGGTGTTGATATATTGGTATATATTCCTTAGGGACCTTTACCCAGTGAATCAGATCCTGAATTCCCTCATCAGACTAACTCTTCCCCCCTTTCCATCACCTGAGCTGCCATGACAAAGCTGTTGGGAAGAACTGAATTATCCCTTCCCTATACACCTTTAATACTGTGGGGCGGGTATGTCAGTGTTCGGGTGCTACTTACATCAGAAAGATATCTACAGATAGATTGTTTCTCTGTTGTCGCCACCAGCAAAAAAAGAATCAACGTCATTTTTCAAATAGATGCTTTCATTTTTTCTTTAAAGAAAGGAAAAAAATGTTTGAAAAAGTCCTGAAAGTTATTCATGTCTTATAAAAAAACAAGGCCCTAGATGTCCAATTATAAAAGTTGGCTTGGCCCGTAGCAGCCTGTCAGTAAACGCGCCTAACTGAAGTAGATTTCTATAGTATTTATTTTGGTGGAAGTGTCAGTACTTTTTAAGAGGAAAGATTTCAGATTTCTAGTACTGGTTAGCTGCCTTTTGATGACTCAAACATGCCATCTTTTCAGTTAGTGTAAAACAAGAAGCCTTAAGGATAAGATTTTGCATGAACCCAAATTTCCAGTGCACACCCCCGATCGTATGTATTTTTGTATTTCAGCATACAAAATTGCCACATAAATGGCTTTTCGTACTAATCACTACTGTTATAATGAAAGTGCATTTTGACATCCAGTTCAGCTCCCACCAGAATCCGTGAAGCAAAGCTTAGAAGATGATGACTAGGGATTCACTTGCACTCTGGCAGTAGTAAAAGGACACACGGGTTCATTTCTGATGTGTCTTCCATCCATAGGAATTCTGCCCTGCATCTTGTATGGTCAGACTGTTCCAGCTTGGTTCATGGCATCAAAAAGAGCTGGGAAAGCCAACACATGAATGCTTACAGCTATTGATTGTCCAATTTCTTCATTTTCGTGGTCTTCATTAAATGGACAAAGGCCTTTGTCCTTGGCTTGTTGGTCAAGTTTATATCTGCCCTGGTCTCTCTGAAAACAACGAGACATCCATTCACTTCATTCTTCATTCATAAAGGAGAGTGGAAGGGATTTCCATACTAGTGGTTTTTTTTCTCTCATGTATATGAAGTCATTGCTCCATGTGAAGACTAGACAAGTTCTAGAAGAATATAAAATATCATGAGGTACATGGAGTTTCTCAAAAACACCCCCCTCCTGTGTTCTCTGCTTCTCCATTTCAGTGTCTCCTGCTTCCGAAGTCACCACACAACAATGAGCACTGAGCCCTTCCTGTCCCCATAGAGGCAGCCTACTCATAAATGTGCATTATTTTCATAGGTAACTGTGCTTTCCAGTTTTAAGCTGCTTTTATTTTGATATAACATAGACTTGGCTTCTCTGAATGATCTCTGTAAAGAATTGACAAGAGGGAACATCTCTTCTCTTGAGTTTTCCTGTACTTGGGATTTCATTACACATTCTCCCTAACTGGTCCAGTTTTCCCTTTTACTGGAGTTCTCAATGCCCCTTCTCCCTGATCCAAGTGTAGACAAACACTCTTGAATGTTCTTAGAACAACAGGGGCAGCCTCAGGCTGTCAGTAAAACTTTGCCAATGCACGTGGTAAAAAATAAAAAAGGAAATGATGAAGGACATATGGATAATGCTTTCTCTTTGGTGACACTGTGGATTGGACCTAGGGCCTCACTCCTGATAGACAAGCACTCTCCCACTGAGCTATAGCCAAGCCCTTTTCTGTTGTTATTTTGAGACAGTCTTTCTAAGTTTTCCAGGCTGGTCTTGAACTCTGTAGTCTAGGCAGGCCTTGAAATCATGAGACGCCCGCCTCAATCTCCCTGGTAACTAGAACTAACACAGGCATGGTTTTAAGAACATTTAAAAGGTACACTTTTAATATGTAAGATTTTATTTCAAGCATTCTAATAAAAAGGAATTAGGGCCTTTCCTCTTGGGTATAAAAATAGTCCTTTCCTTAGGGAAACCTGGGAATTGATAGGGCAATTCTGAGAGACCTGTTTTTCCCTTTCAGAATTCTATGCCTATTACCTAAATGTTCTGTCTTGTTTTCTCATCTTTAAGGTTGAGTTATTTAAACCCCACAGGATAGAACACTGTCTGAGTCAGCTCTCCTGAGCGGAAAGCTACAAATGCCATTCCCAGTTTCCAATAGAAGAAAATCATGCTTAACTGTAGGAAAGTCATGATAGGCAATAGAAAGACGAGTTGACTCAATGCCTACCTGTCACTTTGACATTTTGCTTATCTTCCAAAACTCAGTTTCCTTATTTGCAAAATGGGAAAATAATAGCTTGCTTGACTTTATGTATTCACAGATCCAATGGACTATGGTTTGAATGTATTTGTGAAATTTGACACTATACCAAAGAAACTAACTTTTCCTAATGTTTCTTGAACAGTTATAAGAATATTCACATAACATTCACTTAACATGAGCTATTACACATATTGAAGAGATTGTCTAACATATACAGGAGGATATACAGAGAGTACATGCGAGTGGTCCATGATATTATATAGGAGCTCATAGTATCCACAGATTCAGGCATTGGCAGGGGACAGGGAACCAATCCCCCACACACAGAGAGATGACCATACCTACTTGACAATGCTTCTGTCTCTTCTTGACCCATTTGCATATACCAATGGAATATTTTACCCCATTTTATGTTTAATTCAAGTCTGCCCAAGCTCATTCCCAGGGAAATTACCTTACAAACATCCCCATGATGGTTCTTCATATAACCTAATGTTTCAATAAGCAGTCACATTAAAATATTTATTGATTACCTGTTATGTTCTAGGTCCTATGCTGGGGCACACAGGTAAGAAAGAGTGGAGGCACAGACGTAGCCTTGCCATCACAGAGGAATCACCTTTAGTCGAGAAGCTTAGTAAAATGGTCTCCAGTCAACTGAAGCTCCAGTTATTGCTTCTTTTGCGATTTGCGGACAGCCCAACACTGAAGCCAGACATCTCATTTATATTTATGGTTGGACTTTAAGCTGCTATGTAAATTTAGTACAGCTGCCCTACTAGACAGATGCCATGGAAAGGTCACGTGTAGAGAGAAGGGTCCTAAAGCTACACAGAAATGAACTAAGGCATGCCTGTATTCCATCTGGGTTCAGCCTTCCAGCCAAACCCATCACCCCACAACATTCTTCCAGAGAATGAGATGGCCATATACTGATAAGCTATAAATTTCAGGATGGTTTGTTACATGCTAATGGAAACATTAAACCCAGAGGAACCTCTTCTCTGGCATGTATGAATGGATAAGTGTGGTGAACTTATTCAACCATCTGTAAGGCTCACTCCCTTTAACCTTCAAATGAGACAATAAGAATTCTTCTTCCCAGAGCTGTTGTAAACATTAGAAATAATACATGCAAAATTTCTGGTATTTGGTGCTAATAAATGGTAGTAATTGTAGGTGGTTAGAGGTCATTAGTTTTCTGACATAGTCCCAAAGGGATTTTTATTTCAGATCAGGAATCAGAGAACCCTAATGCTTATCCTAAGTTGCTATTCACATTTGACCAAGGCTGCTGCTTTTTTGTGTCTCCATAAAATAAAGCTAAATAACAGCAACCTATTTTCCACATACAGAACTGGGGATATTACATGTTACCAACATGTAACCTATCTGACACTTCTGTGTTTTAAACATACCTTTTTCTTGCTTTTGTGTAAGCAAAATATGTATTCAGTTGCTTTGACAACATCAAGTAATTAAAATTGTTGTTAAACAAGGCGTCGCAAAGTTTGTACTCTTGCTCCCAATTTACTGATTCCTGAGACACTTTGGAAGATTCAAAAGCAAATGATGTAAGACGTGGGACGTTTGGGGTGTGACAAATCTCATTTATGTTCACTGTCATCACTCATCCTGGTACGTAATACTTGCTCCATGCTGACCGAAATATTGCAGATGTTTTCAGAATAATATCGAGCTGAGGAGAGACTGCCTGAATTTCTCATAGGATTAGTTTCTGTTGGAATCCTGCTCCACAAAGTTTCTGCAAGTCTGTATTTTAAAAGCTCCAGCTCCTCCCCTTCTTGCTCCTGGGTCTTGTTGCCCACTTAATACCCAGTCATAGGATACCTGAAAGAGTTCCTGGCATTTTTGAGACATGTAAGGTTGAAGTAGAAGGAGGCAAAAGAAAAAAACTACTTATTCATTAGTTTGGGGTACATCAGGTAATTTGTGCAATGGCTTCAGGGCTTTAATTGAATCACTTTTCCCACCTTGTCTTAATTTTAATTATGCAGCAATCATTTTTACAAACCTATGCAAAGGAATCATATGAAAATGTGACATATGACAATATACATTTACCTAAGCTCCAGGACTACAGTGACCTACAGGCAATTAGCTACTGCCTCTAGCACTGAAATGGCCAATTAAAGAGTTAAGGAAATGCCCTCCGAATCACCTACATGTTCAGGTTTTCGGACTGGCAAGAACATAGCACTTCAACTGATATGATTTTTGACTGACTGATTTAGTAAGTCTACATCTGCTAAAATTCCAGACTCATGCCTGTAAACCTGAGGAGTCAGATTTGATGAGGTGATTTCACTGCCATTAAAGACAATCCCACCTTACCCTTTGTCCTAACAAGACAATCTGCAGCCGTCATTATGAGGTGCGATCTTAGCTTGTCATCAAGGAAAAAATGTCTCGCTAGGTCAATGAGGACAGTACTGAGATCATTTCAAGGATATAAGATACTCATTCTAATGGCTATAAGTAAGAATCCAAATACAAAGAAGCTGGAAGGGAGGGGAGAAGAAAGCAAAGCAGGAAGAAGGGATGGAAAGAGAAACAAGTATTTTCAAATACACTTTTTAATGTTTAATAGCAACTGTGCTGTAATTCAGATAAGGAATAAACTAAACATAAAGGTAAGTGAGAATTGTCATCAAGACACATTCTGAATTGTTGTAGCCTTTGCTTGAGTTATCAAATCTCTTCAAACACAATCTAAACTAAGTCATTTGTTGAGTTCCTCAGAATATAGATTGGGATGTAGGGATGCCTTTAGTACCTGTTGTCACAAAGGCCCAGGAATGGAGTGAGGATGGGATGTAAACAGTAAAGGAAAAGATGCCAACACAGGCTGTGCTGTCAGGGTGACTCAGCTCAGTGCTGCTGGGATCCGCTGGATGACAGTGAACATGTGAGCTGTCCCACCCAGCAGTCAAAAAATCTGCTCTAATTATCCACCAACTCCTACAGATCTACGGCTAAGAATGCACTCAAATATTGTATTGTCAGCACTGGAGCCCATATAAACACTGTGTAACCTCCAACAGTCATAAAAAATACTTAGGCAGAGAGGAAAATATGCTCGCAACAGACAACTTTCAGTATGTCCAGAGTGCTAAGAACCAAGATGGTCAGAACAGGGCACCAAGAGTGTTTACTATAAAAACTAGCCCAAATTTTATGTCTCTGAGTAATATTAAATTCCATTGTGTAGTTTGGTTAATCTAGTGCTGATAACATTGTTATTCATTATACGTGGATGTTCCAGTGATCTGTTTGCTTATTGCAAATCAGTTTAATCCTTAAGATGTGTTCTTTGTGTAGAACATTTCAGAACAGCATTCTTACCCTTTGGAGTGTCATAGAGTGGAAGTAAGGACTGTAGAAGAGGAAGAGGAGGAGGGGAGGAGGAGGGGGAGGAAGAGTCAGGAGGGAGTAGGAGGAGGAGGAAAAGACATTGTGTATGATTGTATGATTTTTGGAAAGCTTATTAATTCTCTGTAAATCATGTATTTTATTTGGCTAAGCAACAAACAGGGGCAAATCTACAAGAAATATGTTTGCCAAATTAAAACAAATTGAAACACAAGACATAGCAACGAAATACGTTATGAAAAACAAAAAATATAATAGAAAAAAATTCTCTGTGGAAATCTGGACCCAGTCACAACCAGTGGTCAGAACCTTCTTCTAAACTACTTTGGCCGCTTGTCACATTAAACACAGGGATAAAGACAAAAGACCCATGAGAAATGCTTAGGCTATATAAAATTAGGCTTTGGGATAAGAAACAAATTACACAACTCAAGAAGATCTCTAAAGTGCTGGTGTTAGTCTTACCTGAACAGTCAATTCTAAGTTGTACAGAATTCTTAATTGGATGTCATTTTATTGCAGGTTACTAGACACCTACCAATATCTATACACTAAGCTTATGTCTAAGGCCCAAACAACCAATCTCTAGGGCTATGCTGTTTCATACCTACTGGAGATGGTTAACTGAAAGATGGAAGGATTAAGTGATTAAACAAAGTTCCTTCAGCCACGCCTCTGTGAACAGTCTAACTTCTCTGCTATGTAAAATCTAGTGTAACACGATGCCTCATACAAGTTATTGACACCCCATAGAAGATTATTGATGGCATGAAATAAAAGCAAAGCAGATGTTTTCTGTGTGAATTACCATTGCAAGACCTGTAATTCTTGACGTGTTCAGCACTTTTCCTGGTTAAGGGAAAGATCCAGAGAAAACTTGATAAACCCATGGTATCATCCTCTGGCTGAAGTCTACAGTATTAGCTTCAAAACCTTAGGACCTTCCACCACTTTATAAGAGCTGTTCTGTATTATTCATGGTTTCCATTTGTGGTAGGCAATGCTCTATTCACAAGTTCAAGTTTCATCTTTCTACAAGTTGTCTCCATGTTCATCTCCGTATCTCAGCCTTCCCTGCACTGTTTTCTTGCTAATGGACTGCAGATGGCACACCTGTCACCTTTCCACATTCACTTGGAGTTCATTCATACCCAAATGAGTGAACTCTGTAGGCCATAGGAGCTACTCATTTAACTAATCAGATATCTTTGGTCTAACAGCTTGAGAAAAAAAAAAGAAACACCGCAGGGTGTGGTGGTGATGCCTTTAATCCCAGCACTCGCACTCAGGAGGCAGAGACAGGTGGATCTCTGTGAGTTCAAGGCCAGCCTGGGCTTCAGGGACACCCTGTCTCAAAAAGACCAAAAAAAAAAAAAAGAAAAGAAAAGAAGCACCTTGAATTTTAATACAAGTACAAGATTCAGCCTTGAATAAATATAATTTTATGATTAGGTCAATTTCCTTAAGAGTTTTCTTCATTACATTGTCTATTTCATTGAGCCATTGTGGATATGTTTAGATTACAACCCTCCAGAAGGCAGAAACTGAAGAGAATCTCAATTACCCTTTAGGAAGAGGAGATATGCTCTCATTTAGGATTAGAGGTCTTTGAGGGTGAATCTCCCAAGTTGCACGGTGCTCCTTCTCTCCTTTGTACAACACAACCCCCCCATGGCCATCAAGGAAAATAACTTAGTCTACAATAGCAGTAAAACCTGGCATTTGACAATCAGAATAAATACTTATAATATCATTTCCTAACAATGAAGTAATCAGTTGAATTAACAGGCATACAGGCTAATTCTGACTGAAATCAGAAACTTCAATACACACTGAAGAATAAAAAGAAAAGGAAGACCACTGACTGTCACAATATAACAGCATAGCAAGCAACCACCACAGCTCTGTGCACCTGTTAACAGATGTCAACATTTGCCATAAGTCTGCATCTTAGTTGGGTAGTTCTGCCTATCTGAGCTTGGGTTGCACATGTCTCTACAGTGAGCATCTGAGTCAGCAGAGGCGCTATCTGATCCACCAGGAACTTACTTGGTTGGGACGACCTGGTTCTCATCCTCATGATCTCGTTCTAACAGATGAATGAAGGAGCATTCTCATGGCAGAGGTGGAAGGAGTCCAAGAGAGGAACAATCAACAAGCTTTCTTCAGTTCTGTACTCAGAGTAGGCCCAACCTCCTTGCCATTGACATCATAGTCTACTGCCTCAGAACAGTCACAAGACCAGCTTTAAAGTCAAGGTCTGAAGCAGCATTCTCTACCTCCTGGTGGGAGAAGATACAAAGTTTCATTGCCAGGGAAATTCACAGGACAATGACATTAACTGAGGCCACCAATTTCATCTTTCTCTACAGCCTTTATTTCACAACCACATTCAAGCAGGTTAAAATGAAGTTACAAAAAACCCTGAAGAAACAAAAAAGCAACTAATCTTCTTAAGTACACTGAACATTAATGAGGAAGCAAGGAGGGACATTCATTTATTCTCTTATTCACTAGACATCGATTTAGCAGGCTGTATTTACATGGAGTAAACATTACTTTGACAGTCTTTTGTGATAGGTATTCGGTATGTACTTGCTGGTCAGTGATAGAATAAAGGAAGAAATCCTGAAATTCTCAGAAGATGTTGTATTGAATTCCTTGACTGATAAACCTTCAGTACTTGGAATATGCTACAAAATGAAAAAAAAATGGAAGTACTTAAGAGATCTTGATGTATGCACCCATTTTTCCTGTATAACTCTTTGTTCTTCTTTTAAAATGATTTTTAATGGTTTTATGTGGACTGGGTTATATACGTATGGTGTATATACTTTTTAGTGCAGATATATGTACATATGAATTCAGGTTCACATACCCATATGTGCACATGTATGTGGAGACCAGAAGTTCCTGTTGATATGTTTCTTTGGTCCTTTATATCTTCAGTTTTTGATACAAGGTCTCTCCCTGAACCTGTAACTCAGCTAGACTGGTTGGCCAGCAAGCTTTGGGGAGCTGTGTGTTTCTGCCCAATCCCCCAGCCTTGAGGTTACAGGTATGTGCCACTGTGCCTGGCTTTTTATGTGGGTTTGAGGGTCTGCACTCAGATCCTCATGCTTGTGTACAGATACAGTCCTGACTGAGGCATTTCACAAGCCCTGATTTTTTTTGAAACGTGGGACAAGGCATGCAGTTCAGATGGTACAGTCAAGATTCCAGGTACTCAGCCTCGGTAGTCAGAAGGCTTTAACTCCTTGTATGACACAGAAGCCTCTCAGGATAGATGATATGACAGCCTAGACCAGGAAGGAGCTCAAAGTCAGACAGCATCCTTGGTCTGCTAATGTCCAGGTCAGTGAAGACGGAGAACAGGTAGGATGTGACTTGTGCATTTTCCCTTCAGTATGTCATCCATGACAGATATGAGAAGCAAGAAAGAAGCTGGCAACTAAATTATGCATATTTTAATGTGTGTATACACATCATACATCACATATGTTAAACAAAGAAGTATGTTGAACCAGGGAAGCCACAGGGAAAATCCTCTAGCCTTCAAGCTGTTCTCTGAGACAATCTTCCTCAGGCCCCTCTGTGAGATCAGGAATTGTTGCATGAAGGGAAAAAGCCTCTGAGCCATAGCTGAGGGTTCCCTTGATTTGAAAAGTGAATTTCAAGATGGAAATAATCAGGGGGAGCCAATGCCACACGGTTGTTTATGTGTGCGTGTGATTGTGTGGACGTGAATGCACGTGATTATCCTCAGTGAGTCTTGTGTGTAATGGGGCATTAACACAGACTCACATAAGCTGTTCTGCTTTATGAGTTGGCTTTTTTTATTTTTTAAAAGAAAATCAAGCCGTATTTTTTTTCCTTCCCCATTCTCAAAGACGAAGCAGTTTACAGATGCTGAATCCATTTTTAGCTATAATTCTCAGTGCATCATTCAAATATCCTTTGAGCTGAGCACACGATCTGCACATCATGAATACATATAATCACCACACAGTCCTTTGTGAAGATTTTGAAAATAGCATCTGAAAGAGCCGACCGTGGGTCTCCATCTGAGGATGTGCATTTAGTTAGTGTGGCTGAGCTGATTCTGGCCACTTATTTCCTCTTTAATGGGCCTGTTTCATCTCCTGTGGTTTGAAACAGTGAACATTTCAGTGGTTCCATAGTAAAAAAGTAAATCACAATTTCTGGACCCCTATAAGAATTTTATGGTTTTGTCCAATGACAAACTTGGGTACTTTGGAATTTTAACATATGGCATACAAACAGGTATTTCTTTAAAATATGAGCACCTTAAAACTAGATGATTCTACTTTCTTCTAGACTACCTTGGGGCTGGTGTGAGCAAATTTCTAGAGCCTGACATTGCATATATTGCTACTGTTTATCTATGAGAAACATTTGGAAATGCTCAAAATGTGATTCTGCACCCAGGCACAAAGTGCCTTTCTTCTATCACCATGACTCATTGTTAACAAGATTCTAATTATTTTCTTCACCCTCTTCTTGAGAAATATAATATATAATAAAGATTTTTAATAAATTACAGTTGTTCTCTGAAACTTACAATCTTTAGTCAGAAAACTGAAAGAGCTTATTCTCCTTTCTTTTTAAAAATATTTGCTTTTATCCAGACGTGGTGGTGCACGCCTGTAGTCCCAGCACATGGGAGGCAGAGGCAGGCAGATTTCTGTGAGTTCAAGGTCAGCCTGGTCTACATAGTGAGTTCCAGGACAGCTGGGGCTACAGGGAGGCCCTGTCTCAAAAAGACAAAAAAAATTTGCTTTTATTTTATGTGTATGAGTGTTTTGTCTACATGTATGTAAGTGCACCACATGTGTGCCACATCCATGGAGGCTAGAAGAGAGCATCAGATCCCATGAAGCTGGAGTTATACCCTGTGTGCATTTCTCAGGAGGTTCCCAAGCCACCACATTTCCCCCTGCCTTCCCATGCTACCCATGAGCTGTTAGCCGTCATGTGGGTACTGGGAACCAAACCCTGGTCCTCTCAAGTGCTCTTAACCACTGAGCCATCTCTCCAGCTGCTGGTTGACTACTTTTAAATACTTCAGTTAATATTTATGTACATACACAATGTGTTATTCAAATCCACTCTCCATTCCCTCCTCTCCAATATCTGTTGTCCCTACCACAACTTCTCCTTCTCAACTTCCTGAGATTCTCTCTTCCTTCCAAAAAATTGTGGGTGTTATGAGGCGAGGGTGGGGATAAAGCGGCGCCTGGACTGGGGAGGGAGGAGCGAGATTGTATGGAAAGAGAGAGGAGAGATGAATGGCTCACGGGTAGCATGGGAAGGCAGGGGGAAATGTGTTGGCTTGGGAGCCCCCTGAGAAATGCACACATGGTGTCTGAACATTAGTGCATGTGCATACCTGGGGGCTGTATGACGAGGAGCACAGCGCCAGATAGGAGAGACCTCTCTTTGAGTGGCTGTTCAGAGGAGTCCAAGAGACTCCCAAAATAACATAAGCTATTGCAAGAGGCCTTTCTTGTCTCCCAGAACTTGAAGGTAAGACCCTACTACCAAAGACAGGTCACAATTCAGACACGGGACTTGAAGCAATGGAATAGGAAGTGATTTGGAAAACTTTTCCCTGAAGACTAGCTCTCATAGTTCTAGAGGATACTAAGCAAGCAGCCAAGGGAGAAAATCAATCAATGGTCCAACCCAGTCCTAAAGCTGAAAAACCATAATGACTGGCATGGCAAACTTCCTCCATTGGTGCAATAGTGGCCCTGTTATCTGGGGGGTGGGGGGTGGGGGTAATCAACAGCTATCTAATTGGACTTAAAGCCTTCTCAATGGGAGTGAGCTTATGGCTGACAGTGTAATTATAGCTAAATATACATGGCTGGAGAGGTCATAAATCCTAGAGAAAACCCTATCTCTGTCACCCATAAAGAAATGAAATTTCTAAAGAAATGAAATTTTCTTACCATATGCTAAATACGGATCCTCATATTTACAGACAAGTATACAGTACACCACTCATCAAAGAAGCTTCTTTTTGCAACAGATGGGGGCTACTGCAGAGTTCTACAATGAGTCACATACACAGAATATACATCAGAGAGACGCCCAACCCTAGGTGACCTGTCTATAGTGAAACCTCTACGTGTAAAGCTCATGGAACATAGCTGAAGAGGGGGTTTGGGGACCATTGTGGAAGTTGGGGGAGGGGTGGGGGGCAGAACATTGTAAGTGTTGGTGTTGCTCCATGAACATAGGGAAGCAGAGGCCTTCAGGACACTGGAAGCTTGCTCATGTGAACTTGTGGCAATGGTGGCATTAAGCACAAGACCCATGCCAACTCAATCTGATAAGGGCCTAGTGTGATGCCAGGGAAATGGGTGGCGGGTCAGCTCTAGCCTGGAAACTGTTGGAGACTGTTGCTGGGAGAGAGAGAGTAGACCTTTCTTAAGATCCCTAGACAGACTGAAAAGACTCCAGTGGATGGACTTGCACCAAAGGACATCTGGCTAAAATGCTTGACTGAATGGGACTTAACGTGTATGGCAGAATACATGAGGTCCAGTGTGTGGGGAGGTATGGGGCATGGATGGGGGGGGTGTCATAATTTGATTAAGAACTGTTGTATGAAATGTACAAACATTCAATAAAAATATTTTAAAAATCTAAATACTCTTGAGTCCACTTAGTGTTGCCTATATGTGTGTGAATATGAGATGGCCTGGAGAGTCCTTGTCCCTGAAGAAAAGTGACTCTCCCTTCTTAGCAGTCCTCAGTTGCTTCTCAGATGGGGGTGGGCCTTCATGAGCTGTTTATTCCCCTATCCACGCTGGGATATTGGACAGCTTGATTTTATGCAAACCTTGTGCATGCAGTCCCAGCTGCTGTGAGGTCATATGTACAACTGGACTCTCATGTCTGGCAAATATTGTTTATTATAAATGTCTACTCCTTCTGGTTCTTACAATCCTCCTACCTCCTATTCCAAGATGATCCCTTAGATTTGGAGGGAAGGGAGTGTGATCTAGATGTCCCACTTAGAGCTGAGTACTTCAGAGTCTCTTATTATCTGCACACTGACCGGTTATGGGTCTCTGTATTAGTCACTACTTCAAAAAGAAGCTTCTCTGATGATGGCTGAGAGTCATACTAATCTATAAGTATAAGGATAAGACTTATTTAGGGTCAGTTTATTACTATGTCCATTTAACAGCACTAAATTCTCACCTGAGGTCTACGACCTAGCCAACCATGGGGATTTGGGCCAGTTAACAGTACCAGGTATGGGTTTCAGCTGGTGGAGCAGGCTTTAAATCTAATCAGAAAGTCACTGGTTACTCCCATAACATTTCTGCCATTCTTATACCAGTGGGCATATCGTTCCAGAGAGATCATTATTGTAGTTCACAGGGCTCATAGCTGGGTAATACTGCTGATGACCTCTCTCTCCTTGTAGCATGCATAGAACCTTGCAGCACTATAAAAGCCAGTCAGCAAAGATGAAGCTTGCAGGTTGGTACCAACTTGATTTTTCCATGTCCTATGACTCAGGTATCTGGTGTGCAGCAGTAGGATCTTATCATTAAGTTCTGGAGAGCGATCAAGAGCAATGGCAGTAGCCTGCAATGTTTGAGGGGGTCCATGAGACCCCCATGAAATCCCTCCTTGTTCTGAGCTTTTTACTTGATAGCCTATGATATCTGGAGCAGGCATTGTCACCCTGTTAAACGATAA
>NW_008346414.1:1361964-1363551 GCF_000622305.1 Nannospalax galili
TGTGCGTGTGTGTGTGGCTATGTGTTTATGTAACTATTTCAGGAAACTTCTATAGTACTAGGTTTGCATATGGCATTTTCAAAGGTCTTTAATGCTAGTTTTCCTTCCTCATACCCCCTCTTCAACCCTGCCCTCCATCGCCATCTCATTTAACCCTTCTTCTTCTGTTACTCTTTTTCCCCCCACTTCATAACACCTGTGCTCTAATCAATCCCCTTTCCTCACAGGCCCCTTTACTAGTTTCTGTTTTCTATTGATGAATAGGAAGATCTGTAGTTACTTACTTTCATTTCTTGCTTTGTTCCATCTCCTTGTTCTGGAAATCATGGGCTAGGTCTATTCAGTAAACATCTTGCATTTTCCACTTTGAGACAGAGTAAGCGTTCCTTATTAAGTCTTTCATGTAAACCTGAAACCTGTTGGCTTAAGGTTCCACCTCAGATAACTGGAACTTTTCCAGATCCAGTGCTTGTTAGATGTTTGATCTGTAAAGCAATCAATATCCAAAAACCACGTGTTAATTGACATATAAAAGAGAACAGGAAATGAAGTTGGTACCTCACTGCCAGTTTATAAACATTGACTTTGAGACTCAAAAAAGTAGAACCATGTACAAGGTAGTAATTTAAATAAGCACTCATCACCACAAGTTCATTTTAACTACATAAAACAAAGTTTATTTGTGTACACTATCTAGTCATTTAAAGAGCTTTCATATACATTGTGTGTTACAGATAATTCAACAGCAAAACATATCTTTACCCCCTAAAGAATTTATTTCTCAATTTAGAAAGCAATTGCTGAGCACCTTCACTTGATTTACTATAGAGATAATATTTTTAAGCCAGTGAGTATTTAAATAAAGAATAAAACAGTCGTTATATAACAATGCTAGCGTACATAAATATTTAAATATATTGAAATCAAGATGGAATTCATAGCCAGACTTTATAACTGTATTATGATGAACAAAATACTGGGTATTTTTTTGAGAGCCTACAGTATGTTGAATTATAGAAAAAACCTATGGTCTAACCTTTACCCTCAATCTATCTCATTCAAAGTTGTGGGCGGAGCAGCAGAAAAGTGAAAGGTGGAGAAGGAGCCAAAAGGGGATGGAGCAGCACAGGGAAGCTCGCTGAGAGTCTCTGCAGAGATGACTGAATCTGCTCAGTCACTCCCAGACTTTTCCCAGTAGGCAAACCAGGGTCAACAGCCAGATGAATAACCAGGAACCAGATGATGCCTCTGATGGACCTCCCTAGGCCTTCAGAAGTCATGGGTGCTGCGAATCACAATAACTGGGAACCCTTGAGCATGTATGAAGAGGAAGAAACAAACACACCATCTCTAACACTCCCATCAGTCAAGGAATTTCGGTTAGCTTATGAAAACAATCGAAGAACCCTTTCTTGCCTCCCTAGCTTTCTGTCTTGTCCCTGACCCTCATCACTCAGCTGCAGGCACGCTTCAGGTAAGTTCAGAACTAAACATGCTCTCAGTTGCTGCCTTGCCGTTATACAGCTCCCATTGCCCGAATGCACTTCTTACTCTAACCAGCCACTAATTAAACTCCACTTCAGCATG